>NC_071272.1:5000-305000 GCF_023375685.1 Ictalurus furcatus
AGATAAAGAAGAAAGCCCAAGTTTGGGTAGAACTACAGCCAAATATCATCAGGAAAAGCCTCACTCAGGAGGAATGACTCAGACCTAATTGACTTCTACACCCAACTGTGAATAAAAGAAGAAAACCCAACTTCAGGTGGAGTTACAGCCTAATGTCATCAGTGAGGCCTCAATCAGGACGAACATCTTAGCCCCAGACAACTAATTACCACCTCCAACTGAATACCATCTCCACAACCCATTGAGAACTAGCTCGTGACCCACCAACTACAAAGCCTAATCGAGTTAGACTCGATTGGATTCATTAAATCACCAGACGCCAAGCCGGGGTCTGCTGCATGAACAATAGCTATGGTAACAAGCGCCGGCCCGTGCACCTTCCTTGGTCCCCTATTCAACCACGCAATGGATTATTGTGAGGGGGTGGTTATTGTATTCTTACCAAAACCTAACCCTAACCCCCCTAACCTTAATCTCTGACCCCTAAACCTAACCCCAACCCTAACCTATCCCAAACCGTAGCCTGACCCACATAAAATGAATAAATAAATTGCAACCTAATCCTGACCTAATCCCTAAACCTATCCCTAACAGCTGATCCCTATGTGTATAGAAGCTAGATGAACTTTGTTTCATTGTATTTGGCAATGCAGAAGGACTAAATTATTCTGGGAGTAGATAAGAGTCATAATGGAGAAGATCATTTCAAAACGAGTTTTACTGGACCCTAAGCTTTTTCTGTTGGGCTTATACCCAGAGAAACATAATTATAGTAGAAAGGAGCAAGCGTTTATATAGACCTTGGCTTGCTTCATGCCAAAAAATGTGTCACATTGTTGTGGACAAAGACTCACAGACCAAGTTCTACTCAATGGATAAGACAAATGTTGTTGAGCCTTCCATTAGAAAGCATAACTTACATATTAAAAGCTCAACAGCAAATATTTGAAAATATATTGAGCCATTTCATTGATTGTGTTAAGGATTTGAATTTAACAGATGAGGGAATGGATGATTAATATGTGTGGACAGTGCGGGTTACAACTTTGTAAAATTTATATATCCTTCAACATATTTTTGTTTCATTTTGTATTCGTTACAATTATAAAAGTAAATTGTGAATAGATTATCATTTGCTAAAACAGAAGGAGCATTCATGTTCTGTGTTGTTTGTTTTTTTCTTTCTTTTTTGTTAGTTTATTTGATATATATATATATATATATATATATATATATAGAGAGAGAGAGAGAGAGAGAGAGAGAGATAGATACATAGATAGATAGATATACACACACAGAGTGTGTGTATTTATTTAAATCTTATTTTCCAGAGTAACTGCAGAGTTTTTATGGATGTATAGAATTTGAATGAATATATATGAATGTAAAAGACCATATTTTAAAGTGTTACGAAGTGAAAAAAAAATATTGTGGAGAAAAAAACATAATAAAGTACACATTCTTTTCTAATATAATATTAACATTGTAATCTTCACTATTTCTGGATATTCTCGACTGAAATAAATGAGGCCAGCTACAGAACGCATTAAGTTACATAGGAGAGGTGATGAGAATATAAATGTATTTTTAATGTTATTAGACATTTCAAATATAAAGGTAATGTATAGCATACACTATTACAACAATAATTATCATGAACGGGTTAAAAAAGGAGACAGATATTAATTGCAAAGTCACGTCATATTACTTACCCAGAATACCGCTACTGGGAAATTGCCGTTGCCGAAGGTGGACACATGAGGGCAGTCAAGATCCATCCAACACAATGCCGAATGAAATAGAAGGTACACTGCCAAAAAAAAAAAAAAATCCCATAAAATTTACAGTAAAAAAAACTGGCAGCTGTGGTTGCCAGAAAAAAAGTACTTGAGTAAAATAAATTTTGTAAATATAACAAGAACACCCAGAACTGGTAAGAAAAGCAAATGCACTTTTTATTTAAATTCCATAAACATAGTAAATATATACTTTGGACAACCATATTCTTCTCCTTACAACAACAGTACAAGAATGTACTCCACGTTGGCTTCAACTTGAACAAATATTCTGAATAATTACAATCTTTACCAGAAAGCAACACATTCAATAACCTGAACAAGACAGCACACTATTCTATTAACAGAATGGATTACTCATCAACCAAATGCTTGGAAAGCATAAACATACAGCTTTTTACAATATCAGACGCTCAAAACAAAACTTCCTTGCTATTGTATGCATGCTCTGTTGTTTATATCTTTGCGTTGAGAGTAGTATGTTGCTTTCATTAGGTTGCTAACTGACTCTCTTTAGTCTCATTGAGCAGGTAATGATGCTTTGGTTTTAGATTCACTTCTGGAAAGGTTGTTTTTCTAGACTCCAAATATTCTTGGATAAGAACATCCAAATAAGCAACCTGTGACACTGAAATTTTCTGAGCACAAATCAGTTCAACAATGTCCTTTAGCTGTAGAGTTCATTGCCAAACCTCATCTGCGGGATCCAGCACTCTATCACCAATTATAACAGGTAGAAGCCGTAAAAATTCCAATTCTGAATGGCCTGACCTGCCAGCTTAGGTCCATGTGTATGTGAACTGACCTCACAAGGTTTTGTGAACGCATCAGAGCCATTATATTTGAAATGCCTGATTCAACGGTTAAGAATTGGGTAAGTGAACCACTTCTTCTTAACAAAGTACTTGATGTAAAGAGAAACATCATAAGACAACACACCTTCAAAAATATTGTGACTGAGGCAAGGTGGCAAGCCAGTCAAAGTTATTGCATTTTAATTATTTTTCTCTTTTGCAAAATAAAAAAAAATCATAAAAAATTTAGTTATTTTAAAGTTATAATAAAAGAGAAATTATTAAAAACTGAGATTTCAAATTCTATTTGCTGTACTTGATAGCAATAATTATCTGTATCATAGTACATTTGGTTTTACATGTGTAAGTCCTATAAGCAATGTTATTGCATTTTAATTATTTTTTTTCTTTTATTAAACAAAAAACCCCTTGATTATTTTCAAAATAGAGTTGTCATTGATAAGAAGAATGGAGTATAATATAGTGTGAATGATAAAAATTCTGCGGGCTTTAACGGGAGAAATTTAAAAATATATTCAGTTGTATTGGTTCTATGTCCACTCAATACACATTATTAAGACTATACACATTTTGTCCTTTTTGTGTGTTTATTTCTTGAGAAATAGAAGAGAGAAACTCGAATGTGCAGCGAATTTTCAATAAAAACCCAACTTTAACTTTAATAAAAATGGCTCTTAAATGCTGCGTATTTGGGAAAAGACTGTTTGCAATCAACTGCAACACATTTGAAAATGGTTCGTTGCGATGCAGTCTGCAGTACAGAATATATTCCCTCAGACTTTGCACTGTTAAACTACCAAAGCAGCAAGTGTACATTTTAATGCATATGCAAAACTTTACTCACACTGAACGCAACCAATAACCATTACGAGATATCGTTTAAACAAGAAGTTCGCCTCGCCTCGCTACATCACGACAGACTGCTAAACTGTAGCGTTACAAACTTTTCAAATAAATAAAAAAGAGCGAATTCGTTAATTTCCAATGTGTAAGATTATATATGAAAAGTATCAAATGTTCTATCTATACAGCCAACAGGTCCGTGTAATGTGAGTTACTATGATATTAATATAAAATGTTATACTATGAAAATAAAAATAAATGGTTTACAACACAAAAGCTGTATTCAAATAACTAAAACAATTATTGAACTTTAACTTTACAGAATGTGTTTATTTGTGCTCACCAGACAGATTTCGTGTGAAAAGGTGAGGGTTTTTTTCTTCCTTTTTTTCCAGCAGCGCAAGGTGGTATGTGTGTTGTTTGTTTGTTCCAGAAAATTCGCCAGATCAAGCGTAATGCACCAGCGCACGTGATGAAACGTCTTGAGCGCTGATTGGATCAGACAAAAAGGCCATAACTTTAAAACATTAAATGCTCGTTAAAAAATATGCTTTTTTATATTATGCAGTGCATAATTTTTATATTATGGAGGCACATATTGGACAACTGAAAAGCCAGTAAAAAAAATAATAAAATAAAGACTGAGCTTCAAAACATAAAATTATGTTTTTTAACACATTATTTTATTAATATAATGCAATGCCATATACAAGGAATGCGATGCATATGGCCAATAAAATAAAGACTGGACTTTAAAACATGTCACACATTGCATTTTATATCAATTTAATAATAATTCCATAACACTGCATTAGTTTTTATTTGTAAAGACTTTGGCGTCATCACTTATAATAACAAATCATTATTTATAATCATGAACACTCTTCAAGTTAAGTCCTCTCTCACTCTAAAGGAGTTATTGAAATATAAATGCTCATGGAATTAATGGGACAGACCAGGGCAGGCCTAAAATGGTTTATTTTCATAGAGGTACACACATATTCTTGTTGACCATATTGGTTTGTGACTATTAGAATCCATATAAGGTGAAGAGAGATTTCCGTGCTGAGCCTACAGTTCTGTTGTGTTCTTCAAAACAGCTTTTGTTGGGAGGAACCAGATCTGCAGCGCACGTCCTCTGCGTCCTCTATAGGCTGGACAGCACCAATAGCACCAATCAGGGCTATGAGTGTATCTTCCTAGCATGGTTCCCGGATCATTAACAAAGTAAGGGAAGTCTTGTTTAAACTATTACTTGGACTCTACCCAGCCAAAGTATAATTAAAAAGGTTTAAATTAGATATAGATACAAATTGCTTTTTTTGTGGTGCCCCTAATGAAACTCTGCTTCATATTTTTTGGGATTGTCCTTATACACAATTATTTTGGATTGATTTCTGTAGTTTTATTAACCAAAATTTGCTTACAGGTTTTTCATAGTTGTTCAACGATGTACTGTTTGGTTTCTACAACATGAGCAAAACAAAAAAGAATGACTTTTTTTTTTAATTAATCTCTTAATTAGAGCTGCATCGATACTAAACATCGATACCGATTACCGATTATTCATTTATCATATGAATATGATATATGAATATGATATATGATATATCATATTCATGATATCGGCCGATACTGATACCGATAGTTCTGCCTTTTATGCCTTCTTTTAAATTAATAATAATTAATTCTACAATTCTGAAAGAAATGCAAATAAAAACTTTATTCTCTCCATTTCAACAAGTTGTTTCACAGTAACTGGTCTCATAAACAGAAAACACATTACTCTAATTAACATTAACACATGAACTAAATTCTGAAGATTAAAGTAAGATTTCTTACCTTATTGAATGTTAGTAATTCATATTAACTGACTGAATTCTATAAAAAACTCCTGTTAATCTCACATTCACTCACCACAAATATATAATATAATATATACTTTTTTTTATCAACTCAGCTTCATTTAAATCTTTCAATGGTGTACTGGCCCTTTAATTCAGCATGAGCAGCGCGGCAAAAAAACATTTGACTCGACGCCGAAACTCCCGTTTCACTGCTGCAGCGTCCGGTGTAAAAATTTAGCAGTGCAGAGCTTACAAACTGCAGTTTTGTCATCATTCCACACAAGAAACATCATCTTTACACACAGCATGAAATCTCTCTGTTTTCCCGCCCTCTTTTGATTGACGGGATATAATCGGCCCTGATCATCGGATCTTTTAACTATCGGCGACAGCGTGAGAAATTGCCCTTATTGGCTGATACCGAATATTATTATTATTGGCCGATACATCGGTGCATCTCTACTCTTAATGCTGCTTGCCGAATTTCACATTCATCTTAGTAAATTCAGTCATCAAAAGTCATTATTTCTTGTTTTTTGGAAAAGAAACTGAGTAATACCAAACTATTTCACTTTCAAAGAACTCCAAAGCTGTCAAGACAGTAATCCTGTGCCATCTTTTTAACTTATTTTGTTGAAAATTGAGATGTAATCTATATTTTTTTACAACTGCTGCTTCTCACTCCATTTTGTATGTACTATTTGTGGTAAATCTGTACAGTGTTGTTTATTCTTTACTTATGTTTTTACTATGATACCTTGGCAATAAAAAAAAAAGTAAAAATAAACTGACTGTGCTTTCACTTGTTGGGATGGACAGGTTTTGTAGTTCTCTGTGGGTCCTCTGTATGCTTGCGGATAGCGGAGGTTATTCAAAACTGCATGCATTATGGGGAGTATTCATTTGGAGGAAAAACCACACCAAACCTTGGACTTTCAGGTGGAGTATACCGGCCCTGTTAGCTGCTAAACTGGTGAGAGAACTCCAAGCTACGTTCTTCTTGTATATTACTTTTGGGACATTGATGAACTCTTCATATACACACATACACCCTCACACAACATACACACTTATTTTAAATAAGTTGATTTGTCTTGCTGTGCACTACGTCTTGTGTATTCCTTGATAAACTCAGTTTTCCCCTGTTTTTATGTAAACTCAGTGGTGTTTCTGCCGAGCGTTACAAGGAGCATGTAATTAAGTGGCCAGTAAGTGTTTTAAGTGTTAAAAACCCTAATATTGCAAGTGTGATAAACTTGTACAATAGAGTATTTTCTAATCAAGTAAATGATATATGTATTGAGTTGGAAAATTATATACGTATGCACTGAGTTAAAAGAGTCCTGTATCTTCCAGTAGAGGAATTTTTAACCACAGCAGGTAAAGACATAATACATGCATGCTAATATAAGGAAATGTTTGATACCATACAATGTCTTAGTCAACTCCTATGTAATCAGTGTGCAGGATTATGTCATAGTAATGCTCACAGGAGAGTCATAATAGGGAGCGTCTGTCCATGTGCCTCCCAGTCCAGGGTGTACCCCGCCTTGTGCCCGATGCTCCCTGGGATAGGCTCCACGTTTCCCCGTGACCCTGAAAAGGATAAAGCGGTATAGAAGATGGATGGATCGATCGATGGATGGATGTCCTTGTGCCTGCGCTCTGAGGCAGACTTGGCTTAGGGAGCCTAAATAGGGAAGATCTGCCTTATGCTTGAGCTATATGAAATATATTGCATATGAAATATAGTGAAATATGAAATATAAAAAATATGAAATATATTGCAAAGAACAATAAAGAAAAATATGAAATATATTGCAAAGAACTATTACTGTAAAATTAAATTTAGGCCATTATCAGTCCTTTAAATGGCTTGTACAGATGTAACATTTTTAAATCATTATTACTACGGAAACAGAATTTGTATAATACTTTTATAGAAAAAAAACATTTGCTATTTAGCGATTGCTATGAAAAACAAAAACTCTTAATATTCCCCTTGCTGAAATCTACATGAGACTGCATAGATTACACAAGTTAAAGTAAGGTATAGACATGCATTTAAAACCATTATGTCTTACTCAATTGGCATTAGTCACGCTCTTTCACAAACAGTTATGGTACGTAACCATATTATTAAAGGTTTACTTTAGACAAGTGGAGCATTCAGGACTTCAGGAGCATTACCATGTGAGCCTAGCTTTTAGCAGACAGCTATTTATCACCCAGTGTTGCTAACACTGTAATTCCTCTGAAGAGTCTTGCACCATCACAATTCTTCTGTATTCAGCAGCACCTCTAATGCATCTGCCTGGTTGTTGTGCATTGTTCTAGTAACAGAACATTCACCGGAACATTCAACACAAAAATGGAGATAAAGTGGATTATTTTTCTGATACTGGACACTTGTTTTGGGCTCAATGAGTTCTACTCTTCAACAGGTATATAAAGTTAATTTAATTTTCCTTACTATGTTTACACAGTATTTGTGGTGATAACAAATACAGGCATGTTGGTTGTCACATGATACTTAATAAGCATACCTATAATAAAACACAATTACTTAAATACAATAAACATTAAATAATAAATTAACTTAATAAATAAGCATACTACTATATTTAAGAAATGAGTATGTAATATTTATTTAACATTTTAAGTGCATTTAAACATACCTAAAAGTCTAATAATATGCATTATTATTTTGTCTAGCATAAATTAAAAACCAAAATGAAATCGACCAATGAACTGGGATTTTACTGAGAGAAGAATATACATTAGTCATATAAAATCTTAGAGCAATGTTTTCAGGGACTGTTATTCAAAAATTTTTAAAATATGAAGTAATATAAGACTAGTGTCTAATACACTATTTAGAATTGTCCCATAAGTCATTATAAATTGTCAGTCTTTCTTCATTTATGAATCGAATTGATGAATTGAAGAGGTGAACTGAAAAATCTTTTGTTAATGTAAATTTTGACCAAATCTACAGACCATATGACCCAGCTCATTGACATAAAGAAAGATGTTTCTCAGTATCTTCAATTCTACATTTCATCGCTGGAAAATCAAACGGATCTATTGAAAAGGTAGAAAATCTAAGAACACATCTACATCTAAGTGTCTATTAAGAAAATAAAATGACTTGTAATTTATGTAATACCATTTCAGGGCTTTTTCTACATTTTTATAATTAAGTACGAGCTTCAATAGACAAGAACAAAAATATATGCAACAATTCTTGTCAGTTTACTTAAGAATAAGAATATCTTGTCACCTTACTGGTGGGTTGGTGGAGATGGTCTGTTTAAAGGAAAGTACCTACTGTCACAAAGTGCTTTGGATAGTGTTTAACAAATCACCTTGCCATTTATTACTGACAGGGCCCTTCAAGGTCTTGATAGTATCTCTGACGATACATCTAAAGACCCAGAAAAGTTCATCAGCAATCCTCTCACCGCTTACAAATTTGTAAGACAGCTAAGAAATGTGGGCACAACCATTCAGAAAATCACGAAGACGAATATCTCCAAGGGTAAGGCTTCAAAAAAATACAAATAGCTTCTTAACTAGACTACTAATAACTTACTATAGTATAAATGAGCTTTAGTAATTTTGACAGGCTTACCTCTGTTAAGATATGTTAAGATTATTCCTAAAGCCTGTAAGGACTGTACTGTGAATGGAAAGTTCAAGAATAAAAATCCCTTTGGTTCCAATAAACTGGCAAAATAGTATTTATTATAATACAACCCCAATTCTGAAAAATATAGGACAGTATGGAAAATGCAGAAAAAAGTCATTTGAAATTCAGTTACCCTGTATTATATTGAAAACACATTATTAGATGTTTTACTTTGTGAATTTAATTTATTTTTGAAAACATACATTCATTTCAAATCTGATGACTGTAACACACTCCAAAAACATAATCCTACTGTTGGGACAGACAACAGTTTACCACTGTGTAACATCACTTTTTCATTTAATAACACTTATTAAGCATTTAGGCACTGAAGACATCAGTTGGTTATGTTTAGCAAGGGGAATTTTCCCCCATTCATCCATTATGCATTTCTTTAGCTGCGCAACTGTATGGGGCCTTCATTGCCTTATTTTGCACTTCATAATGCGCCACACATTCTCAATTGGAGACAGGTCATGACTGCAGCAGGCCATGCTAGCACCAGCACTGTCTGCTTATGCAACAATGCACTTGAAAGCCGGGCAGAATGTGGTTTGGTGTTGTCCTGCTCTGGATGGCAGCATATATTGCTCCAAAATGTGTACATCTTTCTGCATTAATGCTGCCCTCCCAGATGTACAAGTTACCCATACCATGGGCACTGACACACCCCCATACCATGACAGACACTGGCTTTTGGTCCTGAGTTTGGATGGTCCTTTTCCTCTTTTCCCCGGAGAACACGGTGGCTGTTTTGTTCCAAAACTATTTGAAAAGACTTGTCGGACCACACAACACAATTCCACTGTTCTACTGTCAATCTCAGATGAGACAGAGCCCAGAGACGTCTGTGACGTTTCTGGACAGTGTTGATGTATATATATATGTATATACAATATAAGTTTATATTATATAAATAATAAAATGTACGAATATTAAATTACTAATAAAAACTTACTTGTGGTTTCTGTTACTCGCTGCCTTTAGGAATATTTTTTTTCTCAGATTAATGGCAAAAGTACTTTTTAGTATAATTCCAAAATATTCTTCTGTGCATTGAAAAAGAAATTATTCTAATGAGATTCTAATGGACAGTTGTTGCAACTTAAGTGCTAAGAAATAGGCTACTATTTCTTCAGTACCATAATAGGGAAACATCACCCACATGGATGACTTAAAAGCTATTTAGGTTTGGTGCTTCATCACATCTATATCCCATTTTATGGTCCAGAATTCCAATTATCATTGTTACACAATATGTGTATTTTTTATCATTTCATATGTACAGATTTAGACATGCTATTGTCAAAAACTCAGCTCCTTCCCAATGAAAATAATTTGGATGGCATAGCAGTCGCCATCATCAGACTGCAGGAACTTTATAGGCTAGATCCAAAGGACATGATTGGTGAGTTTCATAATTATTTGTTACTTAATGGAACTTACTTGCTACTTTACATTATTTGTTCTTTTACTCATGTTTACCACTTCATTATTCTGTGTTATTTTAAGGGTTAGAATCTCACTCTGCCCTAAGCCCAGATGGGTGTTTCCACATTGCAGTGATTGCTCACCAGAATCAGCAGTTCCAGTGTGCCATTCTCTGGATTCAGGAGACTATGAGGAAGCTCCATGAGGGAGCAGAAGCTGTGGTGACCAAACAGAACGTTCTGACTCTTCTTACCTCTATTCAGTTTGACGTGTGCAACCTACACTTTGCTCTTGGAGTAACACAGCTACTAATGCACAATGGTAACTCTTGTGATGTTTTTGTAATACATATGTGTCTTTAGAAAGAATTTAGAAAGATCTCACTTTTTGAAATTGGAAAAAACATGACTGTAAAAAACACTCCTTTACATACTCACAAGTAGTTAGACCTTGTTTCTTAACACTAACATGCTTTTTTAAATACATTTTTAAACAAAATGTTACATGTGACATATTTTACATTTTAAATAAAATGTTTCTAAGTCATAATTTCTTCTTAAAGTAAATAAGGTATCTCATCCTCCACAGATAATTTAAATTTGAAGACTATACTCCAGCCTGCATATACCAACAGCCTGATAGAGAATATTAAAAACTGGGATGGAATGCAACACTTCATTACTCCCTTTGACATGTCTGCTCTTCATCGTCCAATGCAAAATGGATATGAGGCCTTGTGTAGAGGGCAGGGGATCAAAATGGTAAATAGACTAAGTGGCATAAAATTAGGCTTGTGCAATAATATGATTTTATAGAGATAGCAAAACCATTGGTACAGTACATTGTTCAAAAGAAAGAATGCACTGATGAGCAGTGTTGGGTAAGTTACTCAAAAAAAGTAGTCAGATTTTTTATTACATTACTGATTACTGCATGTAAAAAGTGATCATATTACTAATTACTTTCCTTTCAAGTTACTTTCAAAACCTACCAAACTTACAAAAATACACTACAAAGTGAAAGTTCTTTCAGTAATTTTAGTGCGCATCAATGTATGACATGTTCAGAAAAATTTTCTCAGTTCACTGAAGACTAAAATTACAACACCACTGTCTTCTTTTATGATGTTCAGTTACGTGGTGACAAACCGCTCCAATGGAGAATTATTCGGGGCTAAAGGAAAAATCTTTGGGGCTACAGCCCTGAATGTCCAGGCCAGGTTATGTCCCTGGCAGCTGTGCAAAACATGATTTATTTTAAAAATGCATTTTACTTAATTTTGTTTTATTAACAATAAATTTGTAATGCAGGTAACGTAATTTTATTGACATCAGTAACTGTAATCAAATTACATAAATTTAAAATGTAATGCGTTACTGCATTATCAGAAAAAGTCATTAGAATACAGCAACATGTTACTTTGTGACATGTAATACCCAAATCTGCTGAGTTGCAAATGATGTCAAATCTTGTTCAAATCATGTGATTATATAAAGCATTGCTGAGATACGGCCTCACTTCCTTTTAGCAACTTCAAATTTGTTTGCAGATTATGGAAGAAATATAACAGTTTGTATTGGAGAAACAAAAATCGGAGACACTTTTTTTATGGAATGATCTTACAATGCCATGATCCAAAGTTTGAGATAATCGGGAAAAAATTGTAAGAAAAGAAGCCAAAAACATTTTTAAATTGAATTGACCAACATGACCACCTCCCTGTTTGGCAGATCACAAAATTCATTACATGTCAAACTTTTGACAACTAATAAGGAATCAGGAGAAATCATGATTGCAGGTTAAGTGGTTCAAAAGTTATTAGCAGTTTTACTAATTTGTGAATCATCAGACAAAACTTTTTGGAGACCTTTAGGACAAGGTCATTTATTCATCTACAAAGTTTAGTCAAAATCCATCCCACCCTTCCTGAGATATAGCCTCAGTCCCTGTTAGGTGACTTCACCATCACATTGTTTGCATGTTATGGATGAACCTTCCATCATATCAAAAATCTAAGGAACAGATTGGTCTCCTGATGCTCTCTTCCCAATATCATGGTTATTCAAAATAATTTGCAGGAGAAGAAGCAGAAAAAACTCAAAATGGCTTCATGTTTGAGATATCACAAATTCCCAAGGTCAGCAGCACCCAGCATATTCAAGAGAATCAATAGATGTTGAGTGGTTCATAAGTTATTAACAATTTTACTAATATGTAAATTATAGCATCACCTAGTGGTACATATAGACAAAATTTCTTGGAGTCCCAAATTTGTTTGCACATTATGTATGAACTGTACTGTATATAATAATATCAGAGAAACAACTTTTTATGCTGCCTGCCAAATTTGGTCATGATTGGACAAAATTTGTAGGCGAAACATAACAACTGTTTCTGAAAAAATAAAAAATGGCCAACTTCCTGTTTGAGAAACCACAAATTCATTACACCCACAACATCAGCACCTTTAAGGGACTAAGAATCTTGATTTAAGGCTGAGTGTTTCAAAAGTTATGAGCAATTTTACAAATTTGTTAATTACAGTATAACACCACCTAGAGATGAATTTAGAGAAATCTTTCTGGGGACCCTTAACATGAGGTCTGTCTCCTACCTGTGTGCCAATTAACAATTTGTAGAAGTTGAAGCTAAAAATTTTTTTTAAATGGCTGACTTCCTGTTTGAGAAATCACAAATTCATTACACTCACAACATTGGCACATTCAAAGCACTTTCAATAGAGCAAAATAAGAATCTTGATTTAATGTTGAGTGTCCCAAAAACTATGAGCAATTTATCTTAATTATAGCACAATCTAGAAGTGAATTTAGACAAACCTTCTTGGAGAAACTTAGGGTAAGCAGTAATTTGAAAAAAAAAAAAAACAAAAACAAACAAACAATGATTTGATTTTTGGGAAAATCAGATGAGCGGTATAGGAGGAGTTTGAAAAAGTAGGTTTTCAAGAAAATTTTAAATGGTGGGAAAATTTTCATGATAGAAGATGACATCATAGGGTGTATTTGACTCTGCATGAGTCACGAATCAGAAAACATAATTTTCTAGCCTTTACAGTTCAAAGGTTATCAGTATAAAAATGAATAAAAAAATTTGTGCTATTGGTGGTGCTACAAGGATTGAGATAGCAGCTCCAAATTTGCTATGGTAACATTTCAGACTGTCCCACCTATCTGTGTAAAATGTTATAATGTTCTTAAGGTCTATGGGCTGCCATAGACTCAACAGTGGAAGAAGAAGAAGAAGAAGAAGAAGAAGAAGAAGAAGAACAAAGTAAAGTAAAAAACAAAGAAAAAAAAGGTGCCTACGCACCTGTTGTGCTTAGCCCGTAATAATGATGAAGGACATGCAATCACTCTAGGGAACCTATGCACCTTCAGTGCTTGGCCCCTTAAAAAGACCAACAAATTCTGGAACAATATTCTATGGACAGACGAGACAAAGATCAACTTTTACCAGAATGGTGGGAAGAGAATAGCATGGATAAGGGATGGAATTACTTGTGATCAGAACATTACCTCATCTTATGGCATACACATGCATAGCTGCCAGTGGAGTTGGCTCATTTATTGTTGACAAAATCATAAGGATGAATTATGAAATGTATAGGGCTATGATCTGTTTAGCTTCAGCCACATGCTTCAAAACACATTGGATAGTGCTGCACAATGCAGATGGACAATGATTTGAAACATAATTCGAAAAGCAACCCAAAACTTTTTAGGGCAAAGAAGTGAAATATTCTGCAATGGCCAAGTCAATCACCAGACCTGAATCTATTTGAGCATGGAATTCACATGCTGAAGGCAAGACTGAAGACAAAACCCCCAAAGAACAAGTAGGAACCGAATGCATATATAAAAAACTTCATAAAGTTCAAGTTAAAAAGATAAACATTTGCATTATTTAATTTAATGTCAACTCCTATATAGTGTGGTAGACAGCTAAAATAAAATGTTCAAATATTAATGGACCTGATTGTATTTATGCTTCTATAATAATATTTTTCCAAATACAATATTATTTTCTTATTTTCACTTGTAGAACCCTAAGAGACAGAAGAAATTGGTTTGTAGGTACATGACAGGTGAAGGGAGCCCTCAGCTGATATATGCCCCTGCTAAAGAAGAGGAGGAATGGGATGAGCCCCTCATCCTCAGATACCATGACATAATTTCCTTAAGTGAGATAGAGGTCATCAAAAGACTTTCTAGGCCAAAGGTGAATCTGACACTTTTTCCTTACCTTAACATTTTTTTCCTTTTTGCCTTCAATTTCAAAATCTTTTTCATTTTATTCTTCGTATGTACATTATGTAACAGTAGTGCAGAGATTTTTTGTGATTGAAAAAAGAAAAAGAAAAAAAAACAGCCATTGACGATCATTCATAGATATTGTTGCAGTTGTTGACAAAAGCTGATTTGGGGTATGATGGTAATGACTGCTGTAGTTTAAAGATTGATATTTGATGTGCTTTTTGTGTACCTGTAAAAAAAAAAAAAAGATGAAAGGATTCTACAAATTACAGTAGTTTATTTAATATAAACAAATAATTCATGCCCTTTTCTTTTCATCCATAGCTTGCCAGAGCTAAAGTTTCAGACCCGGTTACTGGGAAGTTCGTTTACACCACAGTGCGAGTTTCAAAGAGGTATGACCTGTGAAAAATAACCAGTTTCCATTTAGCAAATCTGGCATTTGTTATGATGACCTACCTCTCCTAATTAAGCTATGTTTCCCTGGTTGTATATAGCATCTAATACGATGCATCTAATAACCTCTCACACCCTTGAAAGTTAAGACAGTAGCTAAGCAGGAATCTTTATCTCTTTCAGTGCATGGTTGTCTAATGATGAGAGTCCTGTAGTTGCCCGTGTCAATCAGAGACTAGCTGACATCACTGGTTTGGACATGAATACTGCTGAAGAACTTCAGGTAAAGCTATTGAAGATTTGATCTTTTTTTTTTTTTGCTGCTGCTGCTGCTGCTGGTGCAGTGTCTCTAAACTGAAAGCACTTATGTGTGGAAACTGGTATATTTTATTTCTTTAATCCTCTATAGGTTTAGAAAATCACAAGTAAAAGTTTTTTAATCAATATAAACATTAAACCAATACATTTCTACTATACTGTCACATATATATCATTTAAATGTTATATATTTAATAAATCATATGTTATAACATTTACACTCACTGGCCACTGAACACTATACTAACACTGGGTAGTGCCCCCTTTACTCTTAGAACAGCTTCAATTCTTCATGGCAACATTCCTTTGAGATTCTGGTCCATGTTGGTATGATTACATCACATAATTGGTACAGATTTGTCAGCTGTACATTTATGCTGCAAATCTCTCTTTCTACCAAATCCCAAATGTGTTCAGTTGGATTCAGATCTGGTGACTGTGGGGGTTATTAATGGTCCCTTAACTCATTGTCATGTTCATGGAACTAGTTTGAGATGACTTGTGCTTTGTGACATGGTGCTCATGATGGAAGTAGCCACTATAGTATAGTAATATAATGTGGTCATGAAGGAACACACATGGTCAGGAACAATACTCAGATAGACTATGGCATTCAAACAATTCATTTTATTAAGGAGCCTGTTACCTATTAAGGGGCCAAGAACATATTCCCCACACCATTACACCATCACCACCACCAACCTGAACTGTTGACACAAGGCAGGTTGGATTCATGCTGTTCACACCCTGCACCCTCCAATACAGTCCTGACCCATTTTCATTTATGGCATCTTTCTCTCTCATTTTTAAAAATCTTAAATAGATCTTTTTGATGTTTCTTCTTTTCACTGTGGTTATTGCTTTGTTATTATAAGAAGCCAAACATTTCAGAACTAAGCCTTCACAAACCAAGTCATTGATTATTATTGCACTCAGCTAAAATTGAGTTGTTAATAATTCAGACTTATTTGCAAGATTGCAATTTTACTTTCAAACTAGAAGGTTAAAGTAAATGGATGATGTTGGCTTGACAGAGCCTCCTAAACATGCTAAAGATTTAAACAATATTACAGTGTTTTATTTCATTGCTTTTTAAATATTAAACCAGTTGAGTGTTAAGCATGTAACAACCTAAAGTGTTATAATGATTACATGTTAAAATCTTAAAGATTGTGTTTAAAGGTTAAAACCTTAAAAAAGTGGAAATACGTTTACAGATTTAAACATTGAATAGTTTGCTAACCAGTGATAACCCTGTTTGTTGCTAGAGCCTTGCTAGGTGGTTGCTAGGGTGATGCTAATTGGTTGCTGTGATATCTCAGTTGGTTGCTAGGGTGTTGCTGGGTGCTTGAAAATGCTAACACAGTTGGTTGCTAGGTTGTTGGTATGTGGTTGCTATGCTAACCCAGTTGGTTGTTAGATGGTTGCAATGCTACCACAGTTGGTTGTGAGGGTGTTGCTAGGTGCTTGGTATAATATTCCAGTTGGTTGCTAGGGTGTTGCTAGATGGTTGCTATGCTGTTCCAGGCGGTTGATATATAGCTGTTGCCTTAGCTAGAGTCTTTCTAGAAGGTTTTAGTATGATTCCAGGTGGTTACTAGGTTGTAGCGAACTAGTTGCTAAGCAAACTAATCTGACTACCAGGGTATCATTTGGTTGCTATTACAGGACATGTGTTACTAGTTTTAATTGGCTTCAGCATATCTGAAAGAAGGATATCTGAAAGAAAGGCTCAAATCGTGTGAAAGCAGGAGCAACGAAGTATTTTCAGTGTATTCCTATGAGACACACACACACACACACACAGACTCACACGCTTTGGAGCATTGCTATTTGGCAACTGTACTTGCAATCTTTCCTAGAAGCACATAAGGTGGGGGAAATAAGTATTGAACTGGTTAATATTGTTTTCAGTAAATATATTTCAAATTAGAATATTCACATGAAATTCTCACCAAACATCAGTATTAACTCAAGAAATCCAGAAATATACAAATTCACAACATTAAAGTCCATAAATAGTTATGTGTAATAAAGTGGAATTTCACAGGAAAAAAGTATTGAACACACTAAGAAAAAGCAGTTCTCCAAGGCAATGTAAGGCAAAGAACCAGCTGAAATCCATAAGTAATTATACCCCCTGTGCAAATTAATATCAGCTGGGTTAGTAAATTGATGGTCTATAAAAAGGCTTTTCATTACCAGTCACACAAGAAACATTTCATGATGGGTAAAAGCAAAGAGCTCTCCCAAGACCATCGCAACCTTATTGTTGCAAAATATATTGATGGAATCGGATACAGATGTATTTCAAAACTTCTGAATCCTCCGGTAAGCACCATTGGGGCCATTATCCGCAAGTGGAAGCAACATCACTCCATCATCAAACGGCCACGCACAGGAGCTCCTCGCAAGATTTCTGACCAGAGAGTCAGAAGAATAGTCAGAAGAGTAGCCCAAGAGCCAAGGACCACTTGGTAAGAGCTCCAGAAACACCTGGAGGCAGCAGGTGCCATCGTCACAGAGAAAACGATAGGCAATGCACTCCACTGCTCACGCTCACCCCGCAAGACTCCATTACTAAAGAAAAGTTTGCTACAACTCATTTGGACAAGCCTATGAAATACTTGGAGAGTGTAGTCTGGTCAGACAAGATCAAAATTGTACTTTTTGGCTGTCATACTACACGCTATGTTTTTTCATTCCAACAGAAGCCACACCTAAGTCTACTGACAGCCAAGGTCAACTGATTAAACAGATGGAATCAGGTGTGGCTCTTGCTTGATTGGCATGAAAACCTACACCCACACCACCCTTTGTGGATGTCATGGTAAATTCCAAAGAGGCGTAGAACTACATTAGCCCCAGCATGTCACATTTCTCAAGCATTCTTACCTGTGTCTCATCGCACCTTTATTAGCACCACTATATATACTGTAATTCTAGTTTTTTTAGTGTCTGGTTGTCAAGCATTTGTTGCAATGGTTTTGTGTTGTTGTGTGTGTGAGAGCGCCACAATTTTGCCCATAGTATGTATGTTCTTTACTTTGTTACCACAGTTCATGTTATTGTCCTTGTTTTCAAGTCTTTTACTGTTTTGTTAGCACTTTACTTAATAAAATAATCTGCACTTGCATCTGCCTTCGCCTCCCAAATGTGACAAAGCTTGACTGATGACATGGATGCAGCGGCTTTTTTCACCATCCAAAAAGCCATCCTGGAGAAAAACTGCCTGATGTGGAAACTACAGGGGAAGGGAAGTTGGGTCAGACCCACTCAGAAATGGCTCGATGCCAGGTGCCCCCTCAGGAAATTCTTTGAGGAGGGGGCTCCCAACCTAGGTAAACTCATCTCCCACCCTCCTTGTTCGACTTTGGTTGCTCTGCTTTCTTACTCAGCTGAGGTCATTACTCCGCTGCCTGGTTCCACTGAGGACATCCCCTACCCCTCTGCTCTGCAGAAGATACCATTACAGCTCATGGCCTCACCACTCTGTCTCTATGCTCTGCTTCCAATGTCACTACGCCACCGGGCTCCACTGTCAGTCGCTCTGACTTCCTACTCTACTGAGGACGTCGCTCTGCCTCCTTGCTCTGCTGAGGACATCACTCCTCCCCCTGCTACACTGTGTATATGGCTACCCCCTCTTGTATCATGGAGAACATTGCTCCCCTATGAAGGTAAAATGATGCCTAAAAGATTTGCATGCACGGGGTAAGATTTGTAAAAGTGTACATAAGATTGCAACCGTAAATTAAATTTGTATGCACAAGTGAAACTTTGTAAAAGTGTAAATCAAGTTTCAAGTGTAAAAAAAACGATTTGCAGCATTTTTTCTGTCTTTCATAAGTGTAATTCATGTGTTGTGAAACTGCAGCTTCATGGTAATGCGAAATAAATATGATCTCTATTCTTTTGACTTCCATTTTTCCACGCTTACACTTTTCCCACTTTTTTTTTTTTGCTGAAATATGGCCAACAGCATTGCAAGCCTATAAACAGCGATTTGCAAGCAAAAACAATGATGTCAAGAACTGCAAAATGGATTGGCCATGTAGAACCAATCTGTATGTGTAAAAAATAAACTGTTGCAAATGTCTAAATGACTTGTGTATGTAAGGAAAATATTTTCCTGAAATAACCACATATGTACTGTTCCGTCTTTCTTTTAGTTGCACTTAGTTTTGACATGATTCTCTCACTCAGAGTTTTGCCAGCATGAGGGAGAAGGTGGGCCTATCTTGTAGCCAATCAAATGAGTTTCTCATTGACTCTCAATTTACATTTACATTTATATTTATTCATTTAGCAGACGCTTTTATCCAAAGCAACTTACAAATGAGAAAATACAAGCAAAGCGATATATCAAGCAGAGAACAATATAAGTAGTGCTACCAAACAAGATCTGTTAATTGAGTTCCAGAAGACGCAGAGTGCGCAGAATAGAGGTGTAGGTGCCAGAGTAATTTTTTTTTTTTATGGGTTTTTTAAGTATTCACGGAAGAGGTGGGTCTTTAGCTGTTTTTTGAAGATGGTGACAGATTCTGTGGTCCGGATTGAGGTTGTAAGTTCATTCCACCACTGAGGAACAGTTAGCGTGAAGGTTCTTGAAAGGGACCTTGAGCCGTGCTGAGTAGGTACTAGTAAGCGCCAGTCATTGATCGATTGCAGATTGCGTGAGGGAACGTAAGCCTTCAGGAGAGAGTTGAGGTATGAGGGTGCTGTTCCAGACAAGGTCTTGTAGGTGAGCGTCAAGGCCTTGAATTTGAAGCGGGCGGCTACAGGAAGCCAGTGGAGGGAGATGAAGAGGGGCATGACATGGGTTCACTTGGGCTGGTTGAAGACGAGGCGTGGTGCTGCATTCTGAATCATCTGAAGGGGCCTGGACTAGTATCTGTGTAGCCTGTTCGGTGAGGTAGGGTCTGATTTTCTTGATGTTGTACAGGATGAACCTACAGGACTGTGCAGTTGTTGACATGTGGTCCGTAAAGGTCAAGCTGTCATCGAGAATCACCCCAAGGTTCCTGGCCATCCTGGTTGGCTTGAGTGTGGTTGAGCCAAGCTGTACAGTAAGGTTGTGGTTGATTGAGGGACAGGTTGGGATGACGAGAAGCTCAGATTTTGCCAGGTTGAGCTTAAGGTGGTGTTCCCTCATCCAGACCGAGATGTCCGACAGGTAAGCAGAGATACGTGCAGAGATGGATGGCTGGAAGGACAAATAGAGCTGGGTGTCATCAGCATACCAATGATATGAGAAGCCATGAGACTCAATCACCTGCCCTAGAGATGTAGTGTAGATAGAAAAGAGCAGTGGACCCGGAACTGACCCCTGTGGAACGCCAGTTGTGAGTTGCTGTTTCAGAAATACCTCCCCTCCAAGATACCTTGAAGGATCTGTCTGAGAGATAGGATTCCACCTAGCGCAGAACCGTTCTGGTGATGCCCAGGCTGGAGAGATTATCTGATTGGTTCAAAAAACATGCCAGGCACAAGAAGACATCGTTATCTTCATTTGGCTCAGCATCATTCTCGCTGCTGGAATGGTATACACATAATACACATAATTTAAAAAATATATATATTAATGACATTTTTCATTAATTAAATTTTTCATACTGTCCCAAATTTTCAGAATTGGAGCTGTATATAATTATCTAATTATATATACATGAGACACAATAACACAAAACCAGTTCACATTTCATTAGTGATGTCAGGTACTGAGGTCAGGCAAGGAGGCCTGGGGTACAGTCTTCATTCCAATTCATCCAAAAGGTGTTCAGTGGGGTTGAGGTCAGGTCACTCAAGTTCCAATCCAACCAATGATTACTCAGTGAATGCTTAATGTTCACACAAAGATAAGTTAATTTTTCTTTCTCTCTCTTTCTCTCTCTCTCTCTACCAGGTTGCAAATTATGGAATTGGAGGACACTACGAACCACACTATGACTCAACGGTGGGACTCTTTCTGACAACCTTACAAATGCATATAAGTGAACTGTGAAATGTCATATATGTATATCTTTAGTGAACATTTTTATATATGTACACTCAGCAGAAAAAGAAACGTCCTCTCATATTCAACTGCTTTTATTTCCAGCAAATTTCTTAACATGTTTAAATATTTGTATAAACATAAAAAAATTCAACAACTGGGACATAAAGTGAACAAGTTTCACATACATTTGACAAACATAAATGGAATAATGAGTCCCTGAACAAAGGGGGGGGGGGGGGGTCCTCCTGCTGCTTTAAGTACTACAGTGCATCTCATCCTCATGGACTGCACCAGATTTATCAGTTCTTGCTGTGAGTTACCCCACTGTTCCACCAAGGCACCAAGTTCTCAACTGTGCTACAGGGAGATAGGAAGGACAGCTGATTGTCCTTCCTATCTCCTTGTAGCACTGTCTTAGGTGTCATACATTACAGACATTGCAGTTTATTGCTCTGGCCACATCTGCAGTACTCATGACTCCCTGCAGCAGGCCTATGGAATGTTCACGCAGGTGAGCAGGAACCCTAGGCATCTTTCTTCTGGTGTGTTTCAGAGTCGGTAGAAAGGTCTCTTTAGTGTCCTAAGTTATATTAACTGTGACCGTAATTGCCTACCAACTGTTAGTGTCTTAAGGACTGTTCCACAGGTGCATGTGGAATAATTGTTTATGGTTCATTGAACAAACATGAAAAACATTGTTTACACCCTTTCCAATAAAGATCTGTAAAGCTTATTTGGATTTTACTAAATTATCTTTAAAATACAGTCTCCTGAAAAAGGGATGTTTCTTTTTTTGCTGAGTATACATCCATCCATCTACTATACCGCTTATCCTTCAGGGTCACAGGGAACCTGGAGCCTATCCCAGGGAGCATTGGGCACAAGGCGGGATACACCCTGGACAGGGTGGCAATCCATCACAGGGCACAATCACATACACATTCACACACCCATTCATACACTATGGACACTTTGGACATGCCAATCAGCCTACCATGCATGTCTTTGGACTGGGGGAGGAAACCGGGGAACACGGATGAAACCCCCAAATGACACTCCAGCTGTTCAAAAACTTTTGACTGGCAGTGTACATATAAGAACTTTTTTAATTTTGTCGACTGTACAGGTGGAAAATGGCCTTCCATTTACTGAGAAAAGGATTGCAACTGTCCTGCTCTATGTAAGGCCTGACATTCAATGTATTCTACGTTACATTCATACTGTTCCACATTATCTCAGTATCATTAAAAATGAACTGTTCTGTCTCAGATGAGTGATGTTGAAGTTGGTGGGGCCACTGTGTTTCCTGATATTGGTGCTGCACTTCCACCAAAAAGAGTTAGTGAACCTAGTAATCATTTCTACATTTGAATATGATCATGACGCGCATGGCACTCACTTCACTGATTCTACAGGGTTCGGCAGTGATTTGGTTCAACCTACTAAAGAGTGGAGAAGTGGATACCAGAACTTTGCATGCTGCATGCCCAGTTTTTGTAGGCAGTAAGTGGGGTAAGTTTCCAGTAAGCACCTCTGCATAAAATGCTTGGCATATTTGGTTATTTTTATTAATTTACTCAATTTTACTGAAAATTGGAAATAAAATCAGTGCTCACTGATATCCAAGCAACTTCATAATATTTCTTTTAATCTTTGATTTAGTTGCCAATAAGTGGATCTGCTGTCGGGGACAAGAGTTCAGGAGAAGGTGCGCTCTGTCCAAGTCTGACTGAGACTGAAAACTGAAACTTGATGTGTCTGATTTCTCAAGATACTTTTTCCCCATCACAGGGCTTATGAAAGAACTCTACCTAAAGCAAGCTGAAAAGCTTTTCAGAACTAAGATATTTGGCATAGATCAAAGGGGCTGATTAGATTTGTACCAATTTTTTGTAATGTGTATTTGCACAATAAAACACAGAATTGATACGCAAGGTAAATATATATTAGTTTACTATTTAATATGACGTGTAACGTAATAATTGTCATGGTAAAATTTGAGAAACTTTATTAATTGAATATTATAACATTATAATGTTGAATATTTTATATTAGTACTCAACATTGACATTTCAAGAGTAATAATTTTTTAATTACTTAATTTTCCATTCAGATAAAGCAGTGAATGATTAATCTTAATCAAAGGCAGCATTTCAGTGTGCTCTTACTAAACACCAAATCAAACATTGCCACTTGAGAACTTACAAAACACGTTTCCACAAAAACATAAGTTCCAGGTGGAGAAGGTATAAAATACTCATAGTAACAATGGGAATGAATTTACATCATTCCTGATGGATTTGTAGAAAAAAAAAAGTGAATTATCACAGGCAATGAAAAGATTTTTTTAAAGAATTAAAAATGCCAGAATTATGTCAATGCATAGAACACATACACTATATGGCCCTCACTGGGCGGTGGATGGTGTGCTGAATCTGGAATGGGATATCCAAAAATATGGCACATATGGCTGTGATGGGGGCGCACGGTGGCTTAGTGGTTAGCACATTCGCCTCACACTGCCAGGGTTGGGGGTTTGATTCCCGCGGGTCTGTGTGTGCGGAATTTGCATGCTCTCCCCGTGCTGCGGGGGTTTCCTCCCCCAGTCCAAAGACATGCATGGTAGGCTGATTGGCGTGTCTAAAGTGTCTGTAGTGTATGAATGAGTGTGTGTGTGATTGTGTGCCCTGCGATGGACTGGCACCCTGTCCAGGGTGTACCCCACCTTGTGCCCGATGCTCCCTGGGATAGGCTCCCCCGCGACCCTGAAAAGGAGTAAGCGGTTGAAGATGGGTGGATGTGATGGTCAGGTGTCCACATACTTTTGGCCATATAGTGAACATACATACTGCACACAAGCACATCTCCATTTAATGTCTGTCTCATGACCTTCAAAGGGTATTGTGTGTCTTGTCTCTGTATATTCTCTGCTTATCATACCTTTAATTACAATTGAGTGGACACATTATTCAGGAGAGAAATTCAGAACCAAGCCTTGCGGTTTCTATCTCAATGCTACTCAAACATACCATCAAAATAGTTAATTCAAATCAATTCAATTTTATTTGTATAGCGCTTTTAACAATGGACATTGTCTCAAAGCAACTTTACACAAACATATAAACACAGGATAGAGATTTTAAGTGTGTGAATTTATCCCTATTGAGCGAGCCAGTGGCGATGGTGCTGAGGAAAAACTCCCTAAGATGTAAAGAGGAAGAAACCTTGAGAGGAACCAGACTCAGAAGGGAACCCGTCCTCATCTGGGTAAAATATATTATAGTTATATGGAACAACAGGAGGGCAAGGCTTTGTTTGTCTTTGTTGTATTTACCATTTGACAGAGGGGGTTTAAAATGTCCAAACTTATTGTGGTGTTACTGGGCTGCACAGCTGAGGTCTGTTATGTTCTACTTTTCAACAAGTGAGCCTCCACATCGGACAGAAATGGAATCTCATAATCTAACCCTAACTCTTCCCTCATACATATACTCAGGCACAGCAAAAAGACTACGGAAACAAACTAAAAACCCAATTGTAAAACACGTTAAAAATATGGTACGACGTACAAAAATATTTAAAGGACCTACATTCATTGTCGCAATATAGTCCAATATGGGTTAATCGTTTTTTTTGTTCCAGGAAGAGCAGATGCTACGTTCAAATTGTGGGATTATAAGGGACTTAAAATAATCCAAGATCTTTATCTGACAGATTCTGATATTATGATGTCTTTTGAGGAGTTGAGGCTTAAGTTCAGCCTTAATAGGAAACATTTTTTCAAATACCTCCAGCTTAGAAGCTTTATTAAAGCAAATCAAGTTAATGCCATTACTAGACCCACACATTCATCTTTGGAAAAAATTATTATAAAGGATAATTTGAGAAAGGGTATCATATCTGAATTTTATGGGTTGCTGACTTCTTGTTCGTCCGAGGATTCACGGTGTAGGTTGAATGCATGGAAGGAAGACTTGCAGTTTGAAGTTTCGGATGAGGATTGGAAAGTAGCTTGTACTAAGGCTCATACTATGTCTATAAATACACGCCTTAAACTTATACAGTATGAATGGTTAATGCGGACATATGTAGCATCGGTGGAATTAAATAGAGATAATAAAAACGTACCAGACATATGTACAAAATGTATGGAAGCTAGATGAACTTTGTTTCATTGTATTTGGCAATGTAGAAGGACTAAATTATTCTGGAAAGAGGTAAGAGTCATAATGGAAAACATCATTTCAAAACCAATTTTACTGGACCCTAAGCTTTTTCTGTTGGGCTTATACCCAGAGAAACATAATTATAGTAGAAATGAGCGAGCATTTATAGACCTCGGCTTGCTTCATGCCAAAAAATGTGTCGCATTGTTGTGGACAAAGACTCACAGACCAAGTACTACTCAATGGATAAGACAAATGTTGTCGAGCCTTCCATTATAAAGGATAACTTACATATTAAAAGCTAAACAGCAAATATTTGGAAATATATGGAGCCCTTTCATTGATTGTATTAAGGATTTGCATTTAACACATGAGGGAGTGGATGACTAATATTTGTGGACAGTGCGGGTTCCGACTTTGTAAACTTGATATATCCATCAACATATTTTTGTTTCATTTTGTATTCATTACGATTATAAAAGTCAATTGTGAATAGATTATCATTTGCCAAAACAGGAGGAGCATTCTTGTTCTGAGTGTTGTTTGTTTTTTTCTTTCTTTTTTGTTTTTTGTTGGTTTGTTTGTTTGTTTGTTTGATTTTTATATATATACACACATTTTATTTTCCAGAGTAACTGCAGAGTTTTTATGGATGTATAGAATTTGAATGAATGTATATGAATTTAAAATGCTGTATTTCAAAGTGTTATGAAGTTAAAAATAAAAATATTGTGGAAAAAATATATAAATATTATGGTTTTAAATAGAAGATTTTGTTAAATTTTGTTGTCATGTCTATTATAAGTCAACCCAATATAAGGTAGAGATAACAGATTTATATTTATAAGTTAATGTCCAGATGGTACGTGATGAAGTTTAAGCCATCTTGATTTACATGGAGGATTGGATCAGACAATAATGGAGCTTCTTATAAAATTATTATTAAAATGTTAAAGTATTAAAAGTTGAGGATCATGAATATCTACAACTGAAGATTTGGTTGATGTTAGTATGCCACTGGGGATAGCCTTAATTAATTAATTAATTAATTTTTAAAAAAAAATTCTTTATCATTTACAAGTGTATAATTGCCTATTCTTGTCAATACGCTGGTTTACAATTAATATGTTATGCTGGAACCAATTCTCCAAGTACAATGACTTGTAAGTGATATTACCATAGTTCCAGATAAAACATCTATTGGGAGAGAAATTGTGCTTGTACAAATGTGACCAGTATAGTAATGCTTGTTTGTGATAACTAGCCAGGCCAAGCCATAGGCTAGTTGACATTTAATACTATGGATTTTTATAATATTGGGGTGGGACACTTCAGATTCTACAGAACATTTGATTGACATGATACAGAAAATCTGATGAGAAGCTGAAGTGCAGAATGATGTCATCAAAACTGTTGATCCATATTGGTCGTAGAGAGTGACTATAAATTTTGAATGCATATATCTTCTAAATGCAAATTTTGTCATTGTTTTGGAGTACACTAGCTTATAGATAACCTTAAAGCTTTTAGTATGTTAGCTTAAAGGCTAACATACTAAAAGCCACAAAACTTCAATTTTGATTTCATGGGGACTTTTAGTATGTTAAAAGTTAACATAAAGACAAGGGAATATTGAAGGAGACATAGAAACAATCAAGCAGAGAAAAGTGATATGTCATATGCACATTTTATCCCCATAATTCTCATTTCTCATTTCATTTTGATTCATAGATCTCACTCCAGCCAGGAAGCCAAAGTTGGCAACCCTGCAAATGTGAGCAATTTTAGGTAATGCTTCTTGTTAAGTTACAATAAATTGTGAAATCAGTGTTTAGTGTTAGAGTTTGAGAAAACAAGTAACCTAGTTAACTAGTCTTATCAGAAAAAAGCAGACTGATTAATTACCTAATTGTGCTAACTAAGCTTCAACTATGTCTCATATTTATTTCTCATAATGTTTAAAGATCATTATCTCTATATTTATTGGGACCGTTGACATGGAAATTAGACAACACTCACGGATGAATTTATAATATTCTAATTCTAATTCTTAATTCTTGATTATTCCTACCATCAAGTAGCTGCATCGGTCTTTCGCTCTGCACAACAAAAGGTAAATCGCCTTCGCATCAACACAGACTTCAGGGTGAAACTTTTCCACGAGCATCCTCCTGTTTGTTTGTTGTCCAGAAAAGATGAAAAGACTAAATTGTCGTTGAAATTAGACAACACTCGCAGACTCGTCCTCTGAAGGTAAAAAGGTTTATTACAGAAAAATGGTTAATACAGGATAAAATAAAGCAGGATAGAATAATGAGAGCGCTCTGAAGCGCTTGTGCTGAACCACTACTATATGTATGAAAGGCAGAGCATGACACACTTCTGTGTACTGATAAGAAGCGGTTTGAGGCAGTTCAAACAGGCTTTGTTTTAGGGTCTTGGAAGATGTGCAGACGAACCTTGCACAGAAGAACATGTTTGTGTCTCTGTAAGCAGATATGTACTGTACTGATCTCAGTGACATGACATGGCCTTCTTAGGCATTATCCTCAGATGAACATGAACAGAAGCAAAATTATTACAAAGTAAAAATGAGTAATTTCCCTCACACCATGTATAAAGCAAGAAATAAGATACTTACTGACTTTCTCTTGGCTATGGTTCACATAGTGTAGCACTGTCTTAGGTGTCTTACATTACAGACATTGCAGTTTATATGCTCAGATTCCTGCTCAGTGCTTATGAGTCTACAATCAGGCAGATCTCAAAGTGTACTGGAGCTTTTATCTGAAGCATTAATGATTTAATGTCAGATTAAAGCGATGGGTATGCATGTAAGGTTTCTGTGTATTCCAAGACATGTTGGCGTGGTAGGTAATAAACTTGCATATAAATACTCAACTAGTTTACACTCCAGACCAGTGGGTGGCGGTAATGCACAAAAGGGTTTTGCCAACCGCCGTAAAAAGTAAAGAATAAGAAGACGACGGAAAGGAAGAAGAAGAAGTAGTAGTAGAAGAAGAAGAAGAAAAAAATAATCTGTGGTTTTGACGGGCCTTATTGGCGTTTACAATTTGTCTTTGTACCGTTCAGGGATATAGTCATTGTAAGTATGGTATATTATTGAATAACATAAAAGTTAATGTTTACGGTAATAAGTCGTAATGAAAATTTCTATGTCAGTTTTGCCGCATTTTGCTTAAATGATAATTGTCGCTAGGCCCTGATACAGTCAAATCAGCTCCGAGCTAGCTTGTTGAAATTGCTAATTGGTTCAGACCAGTGAGCTAGCTGCTACGTTTACCTGTTAATTAGTGTAATGTTTTAGGTCAAGTCAGTTTATTGGTGTGTCGAACTCTGTTTCCCTCTCGGGATCTGTTTCCCCAAGTTATATTTTTAAAATGGGATAACAGAACCTGTGTCTGTTGCGTTTTTATGTCTTTATAACCTACTGTTATTTCTATCAATAAATAATGTTATATTTGTGAGGGAGTTTTCATTTTGAGTATTGTAGTATTTTTTTTTAAGAAATGTGTGCTCATTCACGTAACTGTGATTTTCTAGGATAAATATGTGACCGTTCTCAAAAGGCACAATACCGGGACAACACCGGCACAAGATCTAACGCGCTAGCCAGCAAATTAAGCTCCTTCGAGATCGTTTGCCAAGCTCGTTCCGCCAGTATGACTGCAGCCCCGTCTGAATGACAATTCTATTGTTAAAATAGTGGTGACAATACCAACAACAGTTAGTGAGCTACCGCAAACTAGTGTAGCATAGCTCTGCGTTAGCTAACTAATGATTGTTAACTTTAAATAGATAGACTTAATTGTATTTTTATTATTATTATGTTGAATGTTAGAATAAAATGTGATACTATAATGGTTTCAAAAAGTTTCTGGCTAATTTAGGATAGCAAGTAATCAGTCTACCTTAAGTAACTATGACTAAGTTATTTATTAATTGCAGGATAACAATTTTTCATAGATGCCAACAATTAAGCTGCAAAGCTCAGACGGAGAGATGTTTGAAGTGGACGTTGAAATCGCCAAACAGTCTGTAACTATAAAGACAATGTTGGAAGGTAAGTTACTCAAATTGTTGTGGCAGCAATGTTGTTGTTTTCATTTTAGCTAGTTATATAGATTTGGTTTATATGTTGTGTGATTATCAGAAATATATTAAAGGATTTTGTCTGCAATGTTTTTAACTGGGTCTGGCTTTATCTAATAGATTTAGGCATGGATGATGAAGGGGATGATGATCCCGTCCCTCTTCCAAATGTGAATGCGGCCATCCTCAAAAAGGTTCAGTATCCAACTTTGCAGCATGATTTGCTCATTATTACTACATAAGATGATCATCACAATATATATGTGCCAGGTGGAACCCATAAGGTACCCATGTATGTGAATGTGGCTCCAGTCTACATGCTGTAAATTGACAATAAATTGGCTTCCATTTCTGCATATTGTTTTGTATGCTGTAGGCATATGAGTGTGTAAAATGCTATTGTCCTTTTGTGCCCTTTAACTATTGCTGATTGACCATAGCAATTGGCATGGCAAAACATACATTTGTTGTGTACACGTTACATCGGGAAAAGTATTGGAAGCTTATGAGTTGTCTGGCTGCAATTACTAGCATTTAGTCAGGATCTTGTGGGTTAAATTCTTGTTAACAAGATCAGGAATGCTGAGTTTGGGACTGTAAACAAACTTAATGCATTACTAGGTAAGCTCAATCAGGGCTCTACGGTAACAATTTCTTAATTAAGAAACACAAGTTTAGTTTTTTTATTAAGAGATGGTAACATTAATGTGCCACAATATAATGCACACATAGGCTTGAGAACTTGAGCTTGTCAATTATGACATAATTTAGGAATATTGTGTGAGCCATGCCAAATTAATTTACCTTCTGATAAACTAAATTTAATATTTTCAGTTATTTTTACAGGCTTTATGCAAAAATCAGCAACATTAACCTGTTTAACTTGTAAACAAATACAATAAAACTCCAATGTTCAGTATTTGAAGTATGCTCCTATATTTATTTAAAGCTACACTATTAGACATTTCCCACTGTCGTGGTTCTGGGCTGGAGTCAGTTCTCGAACTGCTCCGTGTATATTATGTATATATCTGAATAATTTCATATAGGATGTGTCTGGGTGAGTTCATTTACCTGCCAGATGGGAAGCGCTTTAGTTTAATGGTGTTCATTACTGATGCTCTGATCAGGATTTTTACGACCGATACCGATTTCTTGTGTGTGTACACAGGTAATTCAGTGGTGCACGCATCACAAAGATGACCCCCCACCCCCTGAGGATGATGAGAACAAAGAGAAGAGGACAGATGACATCCCTGTGTGGGATCAGGAGTTTCTCAAAGTGGACCAGGGCACACTCTTTGAGCTCATTCTGGTCTGTTTTTATTATGTCTTTTAAGAGCTTTACCTAATGCATTTAGTGATTATTATTTGGGTTTGCATAGTGAATACAATAGAGTTTAGAAGATGTTGAGAATTTTCTTTAAATAGATTAATAGGATGAGTTGCTGGTAATCTGACCAGAAATGTAGGCTGCATTGTTCTGTTTCCCTGTTAAGTTAAACTTTCCTGGGTTGAACTTAACTTAAACTTGACCAAGTGTTTGATTTATTTATTTATTTATTTATTTATTTATTTAAACCTGTAGCCATGCTTGTTGCTATGTCCAGCAGGAAAAAAAAATGCTATGTCATCAACAGTAAACATTAGCCAGTTTTGTCATGTGAGTCCTAAAGTGGGATGCAAGAATAGTTACACATGGTATGATTTCATTTGTGTCATTTTATAATAGGTTCATCTTTTACTCTTCCCCTTACTTGCATTTTGCCTCCCTTGTTTAGGCTGCAAATTATTTGGACATCAAAGGTTTGCTAGATGTCACCTGCAAAACAGTTGCAAATATGATTAAAGGTAAAACCCCAGAAGAAATCAGGAAGACGTTCAACATTAAAAATGACTTCACAGAGGAAGAGGAAGCTCAGGTAAGGGAAACATTAGACTTATCCTATTGCCTATTTAGGCTGTGGGCCAAGCCATGAAAACTTTTATTTATCCCTGGCATGGAAAAACATTCTATTTTGTTTGCATGTCTTAAAGTTTTTTGTTAGGACAATAAAAATTTGTGCACATTTTTCTTAAAATGTACATTTATTCAGTCTTTACAGGCAAGCATAGACTGTTTTCAGTAAGTGCAATTTACCCAAATGAGACAATCCACAACAATCTTTAGTGTATCCACGTGGTACCAGATGATAACACGGGCATGAGGGCACCCTGGAACATAAAGCGGCTTGTCACTCTACCGTCAATAAACCTGCACATTTATCTAAGAGAAAAGCTAACAAAAGCTTGACTAAATAAATGGGTTTTGAAGACCAGACCTAAAGAGTCATGAACACTAATTGGAAGGGTGTTCCATATAGAGCTGCAACAATTTATTGATAAAATCGATAATAATAGATATGAAAATCGTTGTCAACGAATCTCATTATCAATTAGTCAGTCTGCGCGTGGTACATTTACTCATTGCTTTACTTCTGTTCCGAAAACATGCTTTGGAGGGTAAATACTAAAGTTGTGTCCCAAATGACACCCTATACACTGTGTACTCTACCGTCTACTGCAGTGTTTCTGCGGACCCGTAGTGGTCAGTGGTGTAATTTCAGGGGGTCTGTAGGAAAGTTTTAAAAATGTTTAAACTTTTTTTTGTGTGTGTGTGTTAAATGTATCAAAATATATTCAAATGAGATGTTTTAAAATGAATCAATTTGGTTAATCGCATGCATTCACAAATCACGTTAGCTGAGCTGACGATCGTTCATTGATGGATTAATTTTTTTATTTATTTACTAATGAATAATAATTTGCAAAAACCTGTGAGTGGTAGACAAGTTCAAGTGTCACATTAATGGATAAAATAAACAAAAGATAATTCAGAGAGTCAAATTAAAGGTCATACACAAAAACAAAAGTGGGGTTTTTATTAAAAATGTATTTGAACCAATCCCCTAGGGAATGACAGGTTCTACCAATCAACCAGAGATTGCTAGGACTGTAGAATTCAGTGCTTTTTGTGCATCCATAAAAAGTAATACATGAATACACAAAAACAAAAGTGGGGTTGTCCTCGAGAACAGATTCAGTTTGCCAAAAAAAAAAAAATCCTTCTGTGCAGATCAAGGGATATGTTCAGTTTCTAACTTTAATCCCTAACAAAAAACCATGTGAACGTTTAAACGTCAATCATAAAATGGGGCATCAAAATAATTTCCACATCCCTGCTTCGGACTACAGCTGCGTTGTCTGTAATCAGGTTACCGAAGAGAGAAACACTCACACTAGCTAGACAAAAGTCCAGAGGGATATGTTCCATTAAAACAGACTAGGGATGTCACGATACCAAAAATCTAGTAGTCTGTACCGATACCACCAAAAGTACACGATACTCGATACCACAGTGTGGTATAAAAAAAAAAAAAAAAAAATTTTTATTAAAAACTCCTGGAGGACATCCTCCTCTGGCTAATACTGGCAAAAAGAGAAGGGGGGATATTTATCAAACACTGACTGACAATGACTAATAAAACAGTGCTAATAACAAGTGCTAAGGTGCACTCCTAAATGCACTCGCGCACCCACACTCACCCCCCCCCCCCCCCCATATACTCTGAATGCAAGCAGTAGTTTAAATTCACTGATCTTGTGGCAGGACAAAAACATTTATTAACAGCATGAACATTTGAATAATTATTAGAGACATTAGGCTACATTTAGCTGACAGGACATGGGCTGAATGGCGATGCATGGTGGCCCATTCGGAGGTAGTTTATAATATTGCAATGTATTAGCGTCATTACCAAATAACTGGCTATCGCTGACATTACATGGAGCATAATGTTAGCTGGTTTTATGGCCACAATGCCTGCTGCCTCAAACAAACATAATATAGGACCGTCTTTCAGGTGCTTCGCCAAATTCAAGGTGTTTCCTCGCTTTGTTTGAAATGAACGATAGCGTCGGTTGCACACCGGCAACCGATGCTCCCTTTCCTGTCAACGAGTTGGGGCGGAGCTAAAATTGTCCCCATCTTCTGTAGTTTTTCCCATGTGCTTGTAGACCTTCTTCTTCACCACTTGTGGACCGACTAAAACACTTGTGTGTATTTGCTGCCCCCTTTAGTCCGGAAGAATTGCAACCACGGTACCTTCATTACCAACAGTACCTACATTACTGCAGAAAACAAGTACCGTCACTTTTTAACAATGTTGGTACCGAAGTATCGGTTCTTGTGACATAGCTAATACAGACTCAACACTGCATATGTGAAGGTGCCTTAAGATAGATAGTGGGACTCAGCCCTCCACCTAATTAGACTGTTTGTGAAATCCAATTCAAAGTAAAAATTAATACATTTGGTTCATTTATTTGATTCAAGCATTTTGGTTTGCTTTTACACTGTACATAAACAAATATGCTATATATATATATATATATATATATATATATATATATATATATATATATATATATATATATATAAAAAAAAATTTTTGCTGAGGGGTAGGTTCAGGAGGACAGAGCTGAAAATGTATTTGTAAAAACTTTTGTTGGTCAGAAGTAAAGCTAAGGGTGATTGGGAAATGGTAATTATACCTTTGGCAATGTGCTTAGAATTGACTGGAGAACATGGATCTGGTGCTGAATAAGTTATTAAATATAAATTCTAGATAATATGGTAGGTTTTATTTATTATTATTTTTGTACTATAGTACAGTAAATTGTGTACATCATCCTGCTGCTTTTTTTTTTCTCGATCAAGCTAACTAGGACACATTGTATTTCTGCAGCACCTTAGCGTTCATCTGTGGGTCAGTTTAGCAATTAAAATGAATTACATTTTTTTTTTTTTTTTTTTTTAAAAACTGCTTTCCACAACACAAAACACAATATATATGGTTCTCTTCTTACAGTTCTATAGATCTATTCATGCTCGAGTTTCTTCTCATTGCAGTTGAAGCATGCTAGAGTTTGCTTGGAAAAGGCCACTGATCTTGGGCAGTTTAGGACTGGTTGTTTTAGCCCACACCCAAGTGCATTGCTTGTTCTCACCTGACCAAAAGAAGTGCACCAGGGTTTAAATTGACTAAATGCTGCATATGTAAAATTATCCTAGTTCAGCATGTAATGTGGGCTTGCACATCAGTGGGACTATCCTGTGGGTTGTCCACTAATCGTAGGGTTGGCGATTCGATTCCCGGCCCACACGAAGTGTCCTTGGGCAAGACACTGAACCCTGAGTTGCTCCCGATGGCAAGTTAGCGCCTTGCGTGGCAGCTCTGCTACCATTGGGGTGTGTGTGTGAATGAGACACGGTGTAAAGTGCTTTGGATAAAAGCGCTATATAAGTGCAGACCATTTACCATTTCACTGATCTCAAATATTCCTCTTGAAAGAGAAGTCAAAAAGAATCCAAGAACTTAATAAAGTGACACATGATGGTTGCCTCATTCAGGGCACTGAAGTGTCTAGTATCATGTCAAAACAACCTATGGGGCAGTTGAAAAGATGTTTTTGCTGCTCATCTGTGGTTCTTAAGAACTCATTCTCTTAAATATCATCACACATCCTGTTCTGTCTTTTAAATTACTGCTACTATATATTAAAAAAAAATCATAGCTTAATGTTTTTCAAAATTTACCAAAATTACCACATAAAATAAATTGATTTTGATATAATCTGATGTCTGTGAAAACCTAAATCTGCACTCTATTTCACACAGGTACGCAAGGAGAACCAGTGGTGTGAAGAGAAATAAAGTTCATCCAGACAATGTCACACTGCAAGGACTGTAAGGATGTTCCCAAAAACACATTTACTGGTTGCACTGCGCTAGTCATACTTGCTGATATTTACCAGTAGACCAGTAGAATTAGACCTTTTGTGTATTGATGGCATGATCTTCATTGCTTGTCTAGTGAAAAGAGAATTATAATTTAAGTGGTATCTGTTTTTAATCTTTCTTTGTATATTCAGCAGAAATAAATAATCTCTTCACCTCTCCCAAGTAAAAGCCCTTTACTTTTTTTTTTTTAATTTGTTTTAAACTGTCATCAGGAAACCAAGTACAATTTTGACTATTATTTGAAACCTGAGCATTTTTAGGAAAGCAGATTTGTTTATTTAGGCTTCTCATAATTCAGGTATAGAAAGGTGGAGGAAATTTGATGGGTGACTAAAATTTTCAGCTTGACCTATGGATTGAAAGTACTTGTTTAATGAGTTAAATGTGTTCTCTTGGAGCATGGCTATACATGTTGCCTCTTAACATTGTAAAATATGAAATACCATTTCTTAGTTCTATTCTGATGACAAAGCATAGAATTATCTTTTAGTTCAGAAAATAAAAACAACAAAATGTGTGCTGGTGTGTTGCATGTTACTTTGTGTTGCATGTTACTTTAGGGCATCTACTTTGACATCAGAGGCAAATTTAAAGCAATCTATTAGAGACTTTTATTTCAGCTGTAAATCATTATATGAGAATTCCAGTAGGTCAAACGTTTACGTACACAAAGTAAACCATCTCATTAAACAGTCTGGAAGATTCCAGAAAGTGATGCAATGATATTTAGAAGCTTCTGTTTGAACAATGTCATAATTATGAGTTAATTTGGAGTGCAACTTGTGACTGAATTGAAGGGCCTACCTATAGAGCCAGTACCTTTTTGCTTTTGGTACCACAAGAAAATCCAAACAACAACAACAAAAAAAAACTGTGGACCTCCACAAGTCCAGTTCCTCCTTAGGAGCAATTTCCGAACAAATAAGGGCAACATGAGTATCTGTACAAACAATTGTATGCAAATATTAAAATCTTGGAACCACACAGACAATACATCATTCAGGAAGGGGCCACAAATTAATTCCCAGGGATGACAACAACAAAGGAACTGGTGAAGGAGTTGGAGGCATTAGGTACCAAAGTATGTACATCTACCATTAAGAGAGCCCTATATCACCATAGCCTAAAATGCTATCACCCAAGGAAGAAGCCCCTTCTCAAAGACTGGCAGAGACATTTGGAGCAGTGTTGTCTGGTACGGTGAAACAAAAAATTTAACGGTTTGGCAATAAGAGTCAGTACTGTGTATAGAGGAAAAAACGGTAAGGCTTTTAATCTGAAAAACATCATCCTGACTGAGAATGATGAGAGTGGCATTGTGTGCTTTTTAGGGCTAAAATCCTATTGTTTTTGTAGGGGTTTTTATTATTAAGGGCTTCAAGCACAAAGTGCTGAAACCCTACTATTTTTGTAAGCATTTTAGGGATTATTATTATTATTGTTATCCATCCATTCATTTTCTGTTCCGCTTATCATATACAGGGTTGCGGGGAGTATGAAGCCTATCCCAGTGGACTCGGGGCATGAGGCAGGGGACAGGGCAGGGCACCAATCCATCGCAGGGCACAATCACACACACATTCATACACTATGAACAATTTAGAGATTTCAATCAGCCTGCAACACATATCCTTCGACTGGGGGAGGAAACCCCCGAAGGACAGGAAGAACATGCAAACTCTGCACACCCAGAGTGTGCCCCATATAATTTTTATTATTATGCCCTAAAACTGATCATGCAGATGAAACTGGAAGACTTACACACTTAAGAAACTTAAGATGCTGTATTTTACAAACACACTGGGGTATCATTACAAAACTTAGTAGGTGCCATCGGCCCATGCCCTGAAGGTACTCAAAACGTTTTGTGGCAGTGCCACCTTGTGGTCAAAAAATGAGAATTTCTAAAAATGCTAATAACTTTAAATTTCTTTAGCCTGTTGTCATAAAAACCAGTCAGGTCAGATTCTGTGGATCATGCCAAAAACAATGATACAAAATGTGTCTGTGAAAAATATTTCACAATTATAAAAAAAAATTAACTACTCCTAGACTATTAAAAAAGAGATGCTACACAAGCTTAGATACCGATCATGCATGGGAGCGCTTCCCACAGCGTGAAGCTCATGCAATGTCTTGTTCCCTTCTCGGGGAACAGCGTTACATGCGTAACCCAGATGTTTCTTGTACTGAAGCCCTTGATCTGCTTGTGCTTGCCCTGCATATCTACGAACTTCTCTCAGAAACATTTTGCAACAAGCACCAGAGCACAATAAATGTTGTCGAGCCTGAAAAAATGGAATGTGTGGTCGGTTAGATTTAAGAAAAATTTTTACATATGGCTTTAATAAAAATATTACGTTTCTCATAAAAAATTATAATACATCTTATTGAAGCAAGTTTCTAATTACAAGATTGTATTATATAACACAAGTGTGATCGAGTCATGTAGTACAAGTACAATAACTATAGTATTAAATTAACATGGTTACAGCACATGGGCTAGCATGGCGCAGTAGTAACATGCAGGGTGTAGTACTCCGGCAATTGTACCTGTACTACGTGACTTGACCACACTCACTTTATATAATTAAATATTGTAATTAGAAACTTGTTTAAATTAGGTTTATTATAAGTTTTGATGAGAAACGTAATTTTTTTTATGTGAAGCTTTCCACCACATTAAATTTTTTTATTGAACTGTGTTCAGCTACAGTATGTTGTTCCACACGCCACCTGGTGGTTTTTGTGTGAAGCACAACAAATGAAATTAATTTCTAAGAAGCGTGCCTGCAGGGTACCACGTTCTCACAAGTGGCAAATCGCGTGAAAAAACATGCATTCTTAAAGGCCACATCTGTACTGAGAAAAGAATGGAAAGCCCATTTAACCACACTTATAATAGCGGTCAGTGCATGGTTGTTTGGAAAGTCAATACATTTATGTACAGTAATTTCAGTAATTCTTCTCTCAGAGGCATTCACAAATTAAGGTCCAAGTTTGTATACTTCATTTAATATGTGGATAGAGGATAGGTTAAAAACCACTGGAGTATCCCTTTTAACATTATCACGAAGAACATGAATTCAAGTCAAAGATTTTCAAAATGTTTAATATATTAAAAATGGATATGTCACCAAAGAAATCACAACAAATCACCACCTGTGTAAAAATAGCTAAATCAAAAAAAAAAAAAAAAACTTTTACTTAGAGGAAACAAAGAACATTGTATATGAAATAAACAAGCACAGTCATTTGAGGAGCTGCATTGATTCAACATAACTCTCCATTATAACTTAATAACTAATGCACATTTTATTCTATGGCTGAATAGATTCAGAATCAATAATTTTTATTGGTGACAGATTACATAAACAGCAAAATGAAGCAATTTCATTGTTGTTGCTTGAAACATACTTGACACTGGAGTGTTTGGATGAAAGATACCAGACATAGCACTCACAAAGTGGCAGTTTGTGAATAAATGGAAAAGCATGAATAAGAAAAATGACAAAAACAAATGTTTTAATATTAGGTATAGAATACCATCATTTGAAGACATTTTAAAATTTTTACAATTAAATTGACAGCAATGTGATTCGCACAGCAGCTGGTGTCTCCATTTAATTTTTTATAGTGTCTAGTGAAAACACTGAAGGCAGAAGAGTTTCTGGGTCTTATTGTTTAATGATATGGACTACAGAGGTGTGGATTGTGTTCGCTGTTTTCGCTCTGGTGAATAAAATTGGGTGTTCGCAGGGACTGAGTGTTGAGTGTTGAGGGTAAGGGTGTTTTCTGGTCTGAGCATGGAGATTGCTGTCACTGGGAAGAGGAAAGGGGCAGTTTAGAGGAGAGGCTGGGTGTATGAAGTGATTAATAGGAAAGGAGGGCGAATCTACAGCACTTCCATCGGAAGAATTGGGGCTGGCGCACTGTCCTCCTTGAAGGTAGCGAATGCACTTCTTTTTTCTCCTAAGAACAGTCAAGAGAGTTATCTGTGAATAAAATATGGATGTAAAATGTCACAAATATGCACACTCAACAAAAAATGTGTTATAAAACATGAGAATTATTAGATGTACTACAGTTGCAATCAAAATTATTCACCCCCATTGCAAATCAGGTTTATTGTCAAAATTTACAGACTTTCAAGATGCTAATCATGGGGGTTGAATAATTTTGATTGCAACTGTATATGGCCAAAAGTATGTGGTTGGTTGTGCACAGATGTAATGTGAGAAAGCTGTAGTAATTCCAATTCATCCCAATGGTGTTCAGTGGGGTTGAGGTCAGGGTTCTGTGCAAGCCACTGAGTCCACTGAGTTACACCAACCAGGCAAACAATGTCTTTATGCATCTGGGCTATGCCTCTTAGTTCCAGTGAAAGGAAATCTTAATGCTACAACACACAAAGACATGCTACACAATTGTATGCTTGTAACATTCTGGCAAAAGTTTTAGGAAGACCCTTATATGGGTGTTATGGTCATGTGTCCACATACTTTTGGCCATAAAGTGTACATGATGTGCTTGAAATTCATCTTGCTGAGCATACACACTTGTGTCTTGTGGCAAACTAATATATATATATATATATATATATATATATATATATATATAATGGCATTGCTCTAACAATAATTTAGAACAGTAAAAAGCAATTAAATTAAGTAAAATAAAAACATTTTTAAATACTTTTAAAAATAATTCTAGGCTTAAGAACATGACTGCAGACATCGGTTTGTACATAATATCTTCATGTAACATTTATACTCAGTAGATAGTTTATTAGGTCAATCTACTTTGTAGCTACACTCATTGGCTTTTTTTTTTTTTTTTTTTTTTTTTTTTAAAATCAGGCACACCCACCATCCACTTTAATAAGAACACCTTTACACCTGCACATTTATGCAGTTATCTAATCAGCCAATCATGTAGTAGCAGGACAATGGATAAAATCATGCAGATACAGGTCAAGAGCTTCTGTTCATGTTCATATCAATAATCAGAATGAAGAAAAAGTGTGATCTATGAGACTTTGATCATGGCATGGTTGTTGGTGCCAGATGTGCTGCTTTGAGTATTTCAGAAACTGCTGATCTCCTGAAAAATTCAGACACAACAGTCTCTAGAGATGACACAGAATAGTGCAAAAAACACTGAGTTCTATGGGTGGAAAAGTCTTGTTGATAAGAGAGGTCAGAGGAAAATGGCCAGATTGGTTCAAGCTGCCAGGAAGGATATAGTAACAACCACTCTATACAACCATGGTGATCAGTAAAGCATCTTAGTATGCACAAAACATTGAACCTTGGGGTGAATAGGCTATAACAGCAGAAGACCACAATGGGTCCTCAGAATGTCACACTTCCTCCACGGTCTTGTCTTAATCCCATAGTGCATCCTGATGCCATCTTTCCCCAGGTAAGGGACACATATGCACCCAGCCGTCCACATGATGTAAAAGAATCAGCAAGGCCACCTTCTTCCATTGCTCAATGGTGCAGTTCTGATGCTCACATTCCCATTGTACGTGCTTTTGGCACTGGACAGGGGTCAGCATGCTCACTTTGATTGATTTTTGCGGCTATGCAGCCACTTATGCAGCAAGCTGCAATGCACTGTGTTCCGACACCTTTCCACCTTTAACACCAGTTAATAACCAGCATTAAATGTTTAAGAAATTTGTGCTACAGTAGCTCTTCTGTAGTATCGGACAAGGCGGACTAGCTTTCGCTCCCCACATGCATCAGTAAGCCTTGGGCACCCATGACCCTGTTGCTGGTATACCGGTTGTCCCTCCTTGGACCACGTTTGGTAGGTACTAACACTGCATACCAAGAACACCCCACAAGACCTGCCGTTTTGTAGATGCTGTGACCCAGTTGTCTAGCAATCACAATTTGGTTCTGTCAAGTTTAGTTTAGTTTATTTATTTATAAAGCAATTTTAAAAATAACAGAAGTTGAAACCAAAGTGCTGTACAAGTAGTATAAAACAGATTTAAAACAAACATTTAATAGTATCAAATACCAATGGACAAATGAAAATTCTACACCCTCAGACCAAATTAAAAGATAACGAATAAAAGTGGGTCTTCAGAGAAGATTTGAACATAGGAATAGAGGGGGAAGATCTAATATGCAAAGGGAGACTATTCCAGAGCCTGGGAGCAGCTACTGAGAAAGCCCAGTCAGCTTTGGTTTTAAAATGTGAATGAGGGACTGAAAGGAGGAGGTGACTGGATGATGGAAGAGATCTTGAGGCAGTATATGGGGTAAGGAGATCACATATGTACTGGGGAGCATATGTCCATCCAAAACAAATAGCAGAATTTTAAAAAACAATGTAGAAATTGACTGGCAACCAGTGTAAAGAGGCGAGGACAGGAGTATTATGCTCACGTTTTCTGGTGCCAGTCAATAATCTAGCTGCCACATTTTGTACCATTTGCAAGCAATCTAGAGCAGTTTTATGCAATTCAAAATAGAGGGAATTACAGTAGTCTAACCTTGATGTTATAAAAGCATGAATAACCGTTTCCAGTTCCTTCTTAGAGAGCATTTTCTTGATTTTAGCAAAAGATCTCAGCTGAAAAAAACTGCTTTTGACAACAGCACTGATCTGCTTATCAAAACACAACGTAGGATCTAACATGACACCAAGGTTTTTGACACAATCGTGCACATTGGTAGACAGAGGACCTAACTGATTGAAACTGGTGGGCCAAAAATTATTATTTCAGTTTTATCACTATTTAGCTGTAAAAATTGAATGCCATCCAGCATTTAATGACATGAAGACATTTAAACAGAATTGTCAATGTCACTCAGATCCTTATGGTTTCCTATTTTTCATGGGTCCAACACATCAAGAGCTTACTGTTGAATTGCTACCTAATATAGCCCACTCCTTGAGGGGTGCCAATGTAACGAGAAAATCAATGTTATATATATTTACACACACACACACACACGCACACAGAGACAGGATATAAAAAGTCTGGGCTTAATTTGCTGGAACGGCCAGTCCTGGACAAATTGCAAGTCATTTGAAATCTACGCTACTTGCAGATTTTTTTTCCTTACAGTGGAATGATGTATTTCAAATAATTTGGATTTAATCTTTTTAAATCCCTTGCCAGACTCCACGACCTCAACCACGATCCACAACCTTTTTTCTGAAGGCCTTCCAGTACTCTTTAGATCTTGGCATAATACCCAGTGTTGGGTAAGTTACTCAAAAAAGTAATCCACTACATATTACTAATTACTACTTTAAAATTGTCATTTGATTACATTACTGAATGTAAAAAGTAATCAGCTTACTAATTACTTTACTTTCATGTTACTTTCAAAACCAGTCAAGCCTACAAAAATACACTACAAAGCAGGGACGTCACTAGAGATTTATGAATGGGGGGCCTAGCCTCCTTTAGGGGGTCCCAAAAAAAAATCTTTCTAGTCATGTATATTTTAGAGTAGTATTTGTGGTCAAGGTATACCTGTCTCTTAATTTATGTTAGATAATGATCTAATATGACTTAAATTATATAAAAATAAAGAAAGTAAAGTCCACTTTGTCCCCATCCATCCAGCAATAACAAAAAACAGTAAACTGTGTCATGTGTGGATCATTCACTGACCAACAGAACGGCTCGATTAAAGTGTATACATGCTGGATGAAGTCGAGCTACAAGTCCGATTTCGGAAGTTTGATTTCAGTATGATTTCAGTCGGACAAAAGCGTTTACATTACATTTTCAAAAGGCGAATTACTGCTTTAGCTTGATTGAAATTTAACATTTAATGTGCATGTAAACGTGCTTACTGTCTGGAGGTCCGCTGACGGGAGGTACCCATGGTAAAGCCACTGGATGTGTGTCCGTCAACCGAAAAACGCGCGGATAAATAGGTGTGTAGCCACTGTATGTGTAGCGCGTACAGCAGCCTCCCCCAGGTCCTAGTGCCCACCCAGGAACGGGTTTAAGATGTGATGGGAGTCGAACCGTTGATGGAAAAAAAAGAAATATATTGGCTGATATATTTACTTGCTTAGGGGGGCTAATGAATATTAAATGAATAAAAAATAGGCCTACAGACGTCCCTGCTACAACGTGAAACTCATAGTTCTTTCAGTAATTTTAGAGTGCGTCAATGTATGATGATCAGAAAAAGTTGGATTTATCATAAAACATCCCCGGGTGTTGTCATTGTCTATAGGTCTACCAGACCAATAAAATATAAAACTTTCCTAACTAGGCTAGCTTACTGCCATTAAGTTAGCCGCTCTTCCTGAAAGCACGGTTAATCTAGCCGCGCATTAATTTTAGGGTCGTGGCTTTTACACACTTAGCGGTAACGGCACCAAAAGCGAAAAACTAGCATCCGTGAGCTCCTACACAACAAAAGAAAATAAAATTTTATACAAAACAATCATTTTAAATAAATAAGTAATAAAAACAACAATTTAGTGTCACTAGTCAAGGGGAGGCACGGCTAAGCTATCACTGAATGGGTTTAGCTGCTACAGTGCCATGCAAAGTACATTATCTTTCCTTATGCTCTGCTTATATCATGTTCACATAAACTGGAGCTCAAATGTTTACACAGATTGTTTTCCTGCTCAGCATCAGAGGATGTTAATGTTTCAGTTTCAACTGGTTTCAAAAAATCAGCGCATATCCATTTTTCCTCACACTAACTGTGTGGGCTAGCGTTTGGCAGAATTGAGTGCTGTCAGCCAATAAGATACGAGTGTTTCCATGTATTTTCCTGTAAACCCTGTTTGATTGGTCTCGCCTCTGTTCACTGGAGATATAAAATTACAGGTGATCTTTTACTGATGTTCAGTTACGTAGTGACAAACTGCTCCAAGTGGAGAATTATTCGGGGCTAAAGAAAAAAATCTTTGGGGCAAAATGTGATTTATTTTAAAAATGCATTGTACTTAATATTGTTTTCTTAACAATAAATTTGTAACAGAAGTAATGTAATTTTATTGATATCAGTAACTAATCAAATTATATAAATTTAAAATGTAATGCATTACATTACAGCATTATCAGAAAAAGTCATTAGATTACAGTAACACGTAATACCCAACTCTGATAGCACCACACAACTCAATATCAAAGGGAACACCAGGCACTAGATGTGACAGGTTTAAATAAGACAGGTTCCAGCTGCACTCCCTAAGCAGGGTCTAATCACTGGCACCAAATCTTGAATACCTGATTATAATTTTATTGATTTGATTGTGTGATAAATGTAGGGGTGTACTTACTTTTTCCATGTGACCGATCTGGGTTGTTGTTTTTTTGTTAATTTAAATTGTGAAAATTACTACAAAATGTCACTTTATTAATAGGCACTGTTTCAAAGAGTATCAAAAGTTTTCTTGTCCAAATATCTTTTTAAAAAATAAATTAAAAAATTCCATGGGGTTTACTTATTTTCACATGACTGTCTGATTTAGATGTAAATAGTCTCAAATTAAAGCCTTTAGAAAGTCTGCACTTTGAACTCACATGCATTATTTAATTTCAACTGTCGTATCCTGTGATAGACAGCTAAAATAATAACTGACTGTATATTCAAATCAAGACAGGATGACTACAGGAACACAAAAACAGCCCACATGCCCAAACATAACATTGTAAAGCTTGGACTTTGTTCTGCATGGAGGATTGAGCCAAGATCCCTCTCCAAACATATTAGACCTTACAAAAAAAAAAAAAAAAAAAAAATCAGGGACAGAAAATAGACTAATATGGTGATAAATGAGAATGTGGCAATCATTTATATAAACATCTAATAGGAATCTAGTAAATAGCCAATATATTGCTGCAATAGTCCTAATAGTAATCACATTTTTCACTGCAAGTTTGATTTAATTTATGGCTACCACCCTCATTATGTGGAAGCTTATAAATTAGCATGTAATTCAGCAAATCCTATTATTCTTTGCATTTCATAATATATTTTGTGCAGTTAATTGTGTGCTTAACTTAATGAATCCATGAGATACTAAATCAAGGTCATGAAATTGTAATGTGTTCACAGGACATAGGCTACAGTGGTGCTCGACAGTTTCTGAACCCTTTAGAATTTTGGATATATCTGAATAAATATGACCTAAATCATCAGATTTTCACACAAAAGTATTATACTTGCTCATTCACTTACTGAGGAAAATGATCCAATATTATCCATCTGTGATTATCTTTTTCCAAACATAACACTTCTCATTTAAACCAAAAATTATATTTTGGTCTCATCTGTCCACAAAACATTTATCCAATAGTCTTCTGGCTTGTCCACATGATATTTAGCAGACTGTAGATGGCAGCAAAGTTCTTTTTGGAGAACACCTTTACTGTTCAGTGTTTACCTAATGGTGGACTCATGAACATTAACATAATAACCAATAACCTTTAGTTGCTTAGAAGTTACCCTGGGTTCCCTTGTGACCTCTTGGACTATGGTTTGCTCTTGGGGTAATCTTTGTTGGACCCCACTCCTGGAAGGGGAACAATGGTCTTGAATTTCCTTAATTTGTACACAATCTGTCTGACTGTGGGTTGGTGGAGTGCAAACTCTTTAGAGATGGTTTTTTAACCTTTGACAGGTTTTTTAAACTTTGGCAGTTCTCACACTTTTGCCACTCACAGATATGTAATATTGGATCATTTTCCTCAATAAGTAAATGTTTTTAAAATATTTTTGTTTTATTTGTTTAATTTGGTTCTCTTTTTCTACTTTTTTTTAGGACTTATATGAAAATCCGATGATGTTTTAGGTCATATTTATGCAGATGTATAGAAAATTCTAAAGGGTTCACAAAATTTCAAGCACCAATGTAAGTCTTTGTTACAACTGAGGTCTGAATATTGATGTGCTTCTCTGCAGTCTTGGTATAAATTTACCCATTAGTTTAGTGCAATCAATACACTGTCTGATTACTGTGGAGCAACCAAAAGATTGTGCTCTTTTACCTAATAATACAGACAGTCACAGTAATGTGCACAATAATGTTATTTTATTCTCAGTTTTATTATTCTGTCAGGTTTTTTTTTCTTCCTAATGTGACCTGACCCATTAATCTGTTTGGTGGAGACGGGTGCAGTGCAACCCATGCTACAAAATGTTCTGCAAATAGATTGCTGTAGCATTTTTCCTACCACAGAGAGCACAAATTCCAAAATTTTACATCCAGCAGCTTTTAGAAAACTTTATGTTTAAATTTACAAAAATGTCACATGACAAAATGACGTCTCATGGACATTTATATAATTTTGCTTTAATTTGCAACATTAAAATTTTGTTTCATAGTTACAGACTGAAAGTTACAAACACTGTACATCTTTGAATAATACCTTACAATTATGAATCCTAAATGACAATTATATATTGAAAGCTGAAACCTGCTCTGCACCTTTTAACACACCAAATCTAAAACATCTAATTCAAATTCAGGCATGTTAGAACAGCAAAAACACTAAATATTTAGAGAACAGGCTTCCCCAAGACTGGAATTAAGATGTCTGAGCTATAATTAATTAAAAGACAAAAAAACCCCATTATTTGTCTATTGTAAATTTATTTCAAAGAATGTCCTGATTCTAAAGCTACAGTCAGCATGTTTTAGGATACTAGGGCATGTGTAAAATTTAATTTTGCTGTTGAGTTGGTTAACATCCATCTTATTTACAAATATAACATGTGGTTGTAATAACTTTAAATCAGGTTTTAAGAAATATTTTCATTTATTAATTTTAAAACAATATTTACCAAAACATACTGACCCTTGTATGCTCTAGTGTTAGTAGAGGACACCATGCAAAGCAGCAGACAGCAGCAACAGACAGAGAAGGAACAATGGACAAATTTGAGGATGGCAGAAAAGGAGAAGTACACACCTGCAGGGGTCACACCAGTCCATTTGTTGATTGAGGCCGAAACGAGCTCGGCATTTCTTAGGGAAGCCAGGGTCTGAATGCAAACCAGCAAGCATGCACACACAGAAAAGGAAGGAGCAAAAGGAAGATCGGAAGAGGACATGGGCAGAGTCCATTGTTAACAGACAGAGAGAACACGAAAAAGCAATAAAAGTTAGAACCCTTTACTGAATGCTCCAAAACAATTCGGTGTGAATTGAAATTTCCTTTTAAAACTGTTTTTTTTTTTCCTACATGGAGGTTTTCTATGTTCTCAGCCAGGGAATGTGCATTCCCTTGGGGGAGGTTAGTTAGGAACTAAACCTGAAATGGGATGTTCAAAAAAAAACATATGGGTCAGGTATCCATAAACTTTTGTCCATATAGTGTAGCTGTTTCCAATTTTGAATTATTTTTTTTTATATAGAATCTGTTTTTTATGCTATGATTAAGCTGAAATTGTACCACATTGTTGAAGTAAATTGAATTTACCATGATATATTTCTTTAAGAAAAAAGATATGTGAACATAACCATGGATGTACCTGTGGCAGAATCCTGCTGCTTGTCTCTTTTTCTTCTCTTCTTTTTGCCCTGTAAATGAATGTACACATACAGAATAATTTGTTAATGATATTTGTGCAGACATAACCAAGAAAATGACTAACTACATTTTTTTTTAAAAAATCATTAGGTGGAGATTAGTAGCAATGCACTATGTACATTCTGTACATACAGCTAGTCTATATGTTCAGCGACTAATTCCCCTGTTGAAATGTGCATGCCTGGGACTGTTTAGGAACATTGATATACTAAGTCACAGGTTCCCAGCCCTGGTTCTGTTGTACCCTCTGTCTTGCTGTCCTCTGAATGAAACACACCCACTTCAAGTCAGAAATAGCTGTTAATTAGCTGATTAGAGAACCTGTGTACTTGTTGGTGATATCAGCAAGTCATCAATGTACTGGAAAAAAGACGAGAAGCAAGAAAATTACATGCCATGTCTTTTTGTGACATCCCTAGTCCAAAAATTTTTTTCTCTTGTCCATGTGTGAGATGTGAATTAACCGCATAAAATTGCATCTGTGAGTGTGAAGCACTTCTGTTTCATGAGCACTGACACCTTCCATTGTATGAGTTGTCTCTTTGCAATAACCAGGAGGTGTTGAAAACATCTCATTCCATATCTCTGATATGGTATATCCAAAGCTTACTTATTGCATTTGAATACTGTTTTGCAATACTGGAATATTTGCTCAAATAATTTCCATGAATGCATAACACAACAGGTTCATGACCTGTGCATTATATAAACATGCAAAAAGTGCAGTCCTTGGGGGATGTGAATTTGAATTCCACCCCAGAACAACACCACTGAATGAGGAGAGTCAGGAACACAATTTGATGGCACACTATTTGCACTATGCAAATAAAAGTATATAATAATATATTATATTAATAATAATAAGCGAGCGCTAAATGTTCTGTCCGCTGTGTTGTTTTTACAATGGAATTTCTTTTATAATAATTAAATTATTAGTTGTATTTGTCCTGTTTGTACTGGCTCACTTTCTTTATTTTTCATATTCTTTAATTAATGACAATAATATAATATGACTGGTTTTCATAAAATTTCCTTGATGGTATTCTTTGTCCCTGACCTAGTAAACTAACATGAGGATGTGTTTTTGATAGACTACAAAGCACTTGTATATGTCTAGATAAGGGTTTCTGCTAAATGCTGTAAACATAAAAAATAAGCAATTTAACCTCAACAGTACATTCCATATATAAAAGTATAGAATTCCATGCAAATTGTATGATTTGAAGGTGATCAAATCAAGGCCTACAATAGTTAGTCCTCTTATGCATAAATTTACACATAATCAGGAGCATTAGTAGGATCTGAAGATTTTTCTTTATTGACAGGATTTTCATGAATACCAGCGTTCTTGTGCAAATGCTCTTACAAATAAATCTATTTGTGTCCAGCTTTATAAATGAGGCTCAATGTTAGTGCCATTGGTTTACAAATTCTAGCACAATTCTAACAATCTAACATTTTAATCTCATAAGGGTGTATGTAATCAAATTTCATGTGATTTATTTGGTAGTTTATCATAAAATCTGACATCTTAAGTTTGTGATTTACCAATTGAAATGCAATATGAAATGCAATTCATAAAGTTGTACAGCAAAAACAGTAAGGGTGTATTTTTATTATGGTAAATGGTCTGCACTTATATAGCGCTTTTTTAACCTTAGTGGTTCTACAAAGCGCTTTACACTGTGTCTCAGTCACCCATTCACACACCAATGGTATCAGAGCTGCCATGCAAGGCACTAACTTGCCATCAGGAGGCAACTTGGGGTTCAGTGTCTTGCCCAAGGACACTTGGGCATGTGGAGTCATGTGGGCCAGGAATCGAACCGCCAACCCTACGATTAGTGGACAACCCGCTCTACCACCTGAGCCACAGCTGCCCCAGTGTTTGGAAATTTATTAAACGAGTATCTTAAAATTGGTCTCCTGTATGACCTTACACAGGCATACAGGCTAGAATTTTGTGTGGAGCAAGCTGAAGGCTTTACATTCCTCCAGGTGAAATTGAATTTGTTAGAATTTGAGTTGGAAGTCAGAGTCATTAAAAACATTCGAAGGAATCAATAATTTAAATTAAACTTCCCATCACTACAAGGTATACTTGTACAGCAGTCATTGTATTTTCAAAGTAAAAGTCAAAATACTGTCATGAAGAAGACATGTGCTGCTACCAAATGCACAGTGACCATGTTATTGCTGCATTTTTTTTTTAAAAAAAATTGCAGATAAAAAAAAAAAAAAGCATTATATTATATGTACATAATGTTAACAGATGTGAGTTAACATTACATTGGGGTGTAAATATAATATAAACATAAATACTGCTATAATATATAATAACATTTCACTTATTTCATGTCTCCTCCAAACAATATGCTTTCTTGAGTATCAAGACAGGCACATGAAAGGTCAATGAGCAACATTAATTAATTATGTGTGGCACATTCATTCATCCTTATCTTCCATATCTCAACCCTCTGCCCTCTTGCAAACATCTGCCCTCTTTTTTTTGCCAGGTGGTCCAAAGTAATTTAATATATTTTTTCATCCTGCCCAACTGACTATCTCTCTTTCCTTAAAACTCTTCTCTCTCTCTTTCTTGCCTTTTTGACTATCAACAAAATAAAAGTGACAGCCTGTGTCAGTGCAATAAAAAAATGAACAGTACAGTAAAAAGCCTATGGTGGCTTGAGAATCTGCATAAATGATAGCTAAAACACATTAAACATTACATATCTCTCTATGTAACTACCGACCAAGTTTCTATTTGTAATAAACATGTAGGCTAACATAATAATAATAATAATAATAATGAGTCTTTATTAATCACATATACATTTCAGCACAGTGAAATTCTTTTCTTCACATACCCCAGCATGTTAGGAAGTTGGGGTCAGAGCACAGGGTCAGCTATGATACAGCAACCCTGGAGCACAGAGGGTTAAGGGCCTTGCTCGAGGGCCCAATAGTGGCAGCCTGGCAGTGCAGGGACTTGAACCCCTGACCTTCTGATCAGTAACCCAGAGTCTTAACCGCCAAGCCACCACTGCCCCAAAAAAACTCATTATCATTTCACATGTAGGCTAACATAACTGTGGGTATAATACATAGCAAGCTATGACAATGAAAAGAAATTAAGATGAATAAGGGCGTTCAAAATAGATTAAACCTGGATCATTTCAGGTACGTGCATGCAGCTTTATCCATATCAAAGTTTCTACTATCACATCTGTTAAAGTAACTGTTTCTGTTAAGATTTTCGACTCCGTTAAGACTCGTTAACTTACCTGAGGTGGTCTGATCGGTCCTGTGAGGACGCACACTGATAGAGAAGCATTCCCACTGGCAGCAGCCTGTAGGTATTATGGCCAATCAGGAAAGTCAACATTGCACAACCACACGCATAATATCTCCGCTCTGAACTTGCATTTATGTGCAAAACTCATTTTTGTAGGCTTTCAATATAAGATAAAACATAGAAACCCTCTTCATTTCCTGAAATTTTTGTTAACTAGAATGCTGTCCCCCCTTGAAATTCACAGTTGTACTCAGCCTGCAAATGATGACTCTGACCTGCTGAGTTGCACAGTACTATGACTGATCCTAGAGTTTTTATTTCATTGCTACTGTAGGCAATCAGCCTTGCAATGTTTGAACTGTCAAGTGGCTTGCCTTGGCATACAAGTTTGAATGTGTTGTACAAGATCACATAATATTTTGCTGAGACATTGCCCTTTAGTTCAATGGGTTTTCCATTTATATGAACAGTGCTGAACAGTTTGGTTTTTTTATTCAGTTTAGTTGTGTCAATGTTTTGCTGTATTGTCACAACATTAATAAAGAGTAACTCAGCACCATTGCTGTTGATTTGTTACAGCCCCAGTTTGATGGACCAACTTTCTAGGCTTGTGTATACTTTGACTTTTTTTGAGGTCCTGCAATGTTTTCTGAAATAGTTCTACTTTTTGCACTTGTTGCATTGCTGAGATTAAGCAGGGCGCTTATCTCTTAACTGCATTACTACCTCCACAATTGCTACAGTTTGTGATAGTTGGAGATGCTTTTAAATTTCAGGTCTAAATATCAGCTTTTTGCCTTCTTTGTGTTTTTGCACTGATGTCTGATGTACACTATCGTCATTAGTGGAATGTTGCTGATGTAATGCTAGGATTTTAATATGCTGCTCCGTCAGCTCATATTTTATCAGCTTAAATTTTCTATGGCTTTAGCTAATGTCTGGGGTCACGCAGCAGAATTTTTCTGAAATCATTGTTGATGGCACACAAGTATATCTTGAACAAGTTCCTCTTGTAAAAAAACAAATTTGTAGCTTTTTGCTTTCATTTGTAGGTCACTGAAAAAAAGATTCAATAGGCTCACCTGGATTTTGGGACCTTGTATAGAATTTTTGTAATTTCATTGTAACAATCATTTGAGCAGCACAAATCTCACTAAACTTTCTTTTCAAACAGACAGGTTATTTTCTGGACTTAGCTGGAGTTATGGTGTGGCCGGGCTCTCTCATCTCCTCCACATAGACAAATGAGCGTTCACGTTCAATCACTCCTGGACCAGCAAGGTTAAAGAAAATGTATGCCTGTATCTGTTTGTGCACCTGTTGTGTTCCTATTACCACACATAGTGCTGGAACCCTATTGTTTTTATTATGATTTTTAGGGGATCCCTCTTGTATTGTTAGGATTTTTAGTGGTCCAAGGGTGTAGTATGAGAACCATCACATATGACACTGCTGCCAAAGTTATTAACAGATTCAAAAAGACTGGAAGTGTTGCGGACCAACCGAGAAATCCACAAACATCCATGTTTGCACACAAAAACAAACATATTTCTTGGAAAACAAGGTTTGCAGTGAATGTCTGGGTTAAGCATGTAACCCTTTTCCCTGAGAAGGGAACGAGATGTTGCGTTAGCACAATGCACAATGGGAAGCACTTTTGTGTGTGACCGGCATCTGAAGCTTGTGTAACATTTTTTATAGGCCTGTCGTGATCAGGTGACATGGCAATTAAGCGCGTCGCATGATATATATACACCACACCTGTGAACCACGCCATCAGCCTCTATTATCTGAAGTGAAGACACAATTCACAGGCCTGCCCCAGTATGACAAAGCTATGCAACGTCTCGTTCCCTTCTCAGGGAACAGGGATACATGTGTAACCCAGACATTCCCTTTCAAAGGGAACTCCACGTTGCGTTAGCACAACGTTATGGGAACGAGAATACCCACTCCGTCATACCGAGGGTAGGGCCTGTTCAAAAAGACCCAAGCCCGAGGGTCACTGCAAGACACTCAAGCCCGGGGCAGAATGAATATACAGGCTGTAATATCGAATGAATGTGTGTGGCATAGACCACCCTGCAGCAGCACACACAGAAAAGGATACCCCTTTGGATAAAGCCTACAAGGAGGCGACGCCCCTATTGGAATGAGCCCTTATGCCCAGAGGTGTAGCAAGACTGTGCGCCTCATTATCGATAGAGATTGCTTCCCCTATCCAATTAGAGACGCACTGCTTTGACACAGCATCACCTCTATTGTCCCCACCAGGCATCTATCATTACCGTCTTACGATAAGGAGACGCCCCTAGAGTGTGACCCGAGGCTAGAAACTGGGGACACCTCCAAATACTCAGAGCACATAGGCATCGCCACGTGACACTGATTACTCTCAGAGGTTTCGTCTTCGGACGAAACAGCCACCACTGTTCAGCCACCACTGAACAGTCTCGTTCAATAGGCCCAACAGCCTGCTGCTATTGGCTGATGCTGCCATAAGTCCCAACAGTCTCTCGTAGAGACTGGAAGGAATGCAGAGATAAAGCTTTATCTTGCTCAATGTTGATAGGATCAACCCTATGCATGTTGGGGATAGAAACGCCCTCATCGTAATAGAATTCATATAACCCCCAGAAAAGTTGTCCTCTGCACTGGAGAAAGCATACTTTTCTTGAGGTTCAACTTCCTGCGACTGGGCAATATTCCTATGTCAAAATATGCATATTTTAGATCTACCATCACAAAACAGCCCTCGAACTGAATCTGTGGCATGATAAGTTTGAGCGTCAGCATCTTGAACCTGTATGTCCAAAGAGTACGGTTCACATGACGCAGATCTAAAATTGGCCGTATACTCCCATCTTTTTTGCAGACCAGGAAATAACGGGTGTAAAAGCCTCCCTTCCTTAGGGAACAGGGTACATGTTCTACGGCCCCTTTGTCCGAGAGGGATGGTCTTTTAGCGACGTTATATTTTCCACATTTTGTTGGAGGGAAAGCATCAGATTTTCGTTTCCCTGTGACAGCTCACTGACCAGAGAAGACTTGGAAAAAAAAACTTGGAACGGCCTTGGTTAGAGGAGGCCCTACAGTAGCACTGGGGGCTATCTGCCCTAACGACCTAATGTCCCCTGATATGCCCCTCCGTGGCCCATCAGGACCGCTCCTTCCTTGCCTGCTTGGCTTTTATGATCATTCTCACATCAGGCCTATTAGCAGGCTGCGGCTGTGGCTGCCTGGTCCCCCTGGCTCTCCACAGGGGGAGGCAGGCCGTCACACTTGCCTTCTGTGCCTCCCTCACACTAGTGCACTAGCAAACTCGACACGACAGGGAAAGAACTGGCTGAACACCGCCGTTTGCTGTTTTGCTTTGCAAAACCTGTCGGCGATGGCATTAACTGTGCCGCCTAACAGGCAGGAAGGTTTAACAGGGGTGTCCAGCAAGGAGACTTTATCTTTGTACCCCATCCCTGAGAGGTTGTGCCATAGGTGCCTCTCCACCACAAGACAAATCTGTGGTGCAGCGCATCTCTGCCACTGCCTCGGGCCCAATTCCCTCTCCAGTGTCGAGCTCACTCAGCAGGTCTGCTTGGCAGGCCTGCAACACTGCCATTGAATGCAGTGACCCACAAGCAAGACCCGCTGCTGCATAGGCTTTGCCCACCAACATTGAGGTGGCCTTACATGGCTAGGAAGCAAAGCCGACACCCCTAAATTACCTGCCGTCGATGGCTCGCACGCACCTCCTCCACCTTCAGCATAGCTAAATAGCCATGCTGCTCACTCCCCATGACGGCCGAGTAATCAGACATTGCGGGGTTGTAAACACGGCTAGTGTATAGTTTCCCCAAGAAGCGTGATGTTTCATCATGCACTTCTCGAAAAAAGGGGAGTTTTCTGTGGTGTGAGGGAGATTAATTTTCACTGGAAAGGAAGTGCCCATCCAGCCTGCTAGGAGCCACTTCCTCTTCCCTGGGCCAGTCTATATTTAGCTTTTCAACTGCCCAGGTAATCACCTCAATCAGCTCTTTATTTGCTTGAGAGCTGCTCTTGGTTTTTGGTGCAATGGCACCCCCTACTGGCTCCTCAGATTCAGAGAAGGTGTTTTGGCTTTCCATGGCAGAAGGAGGAGTCACGACGCGAGCTCCAAAGTCAGGCAGAGAGGTGGACTCAGAAGACAGAGAAAGAGATAGAGGCGCGCTCATCTCCGGCTCCTCTTCCAGATCCATCCGAGATCCCCAGGACCTTAGCCGGCTGGCTGCCTCGGCAGAGGCTGGCCCAGATCTGCACGGCTCTGAAACCTTGAAACAAATCTCCCTTTGGCCGGGAAGAGAGTCATTTGCAAGCAGTGCTGCCTAACTGTAAAACTTTCACAATGCTCACAGTCAGGCAAAGATACCATTCAGATGACTCTACATAAAAGTTATCAGAAGGTTTATTTTTTTGTTGTTGTTATCCAAAACATTCTGCTATAACACACAAACAGATTTGATGGCAAAGCCACCGAACAGTAAGTGAAGCCATCTTGATGGGATTAACATGAAACCTGAGAATACTTATTTGGACCACACCGCAATTTTCAAAACACATGTTTTTGCAATTTACTCTTAACCATTTAGAATAAATTCATAATTCTGGTGTCATCTGATTTCTGACATGATGAAAAAATAAAATAAATAAAATCAAATCAAATAATAATAATAATAAAATAATAATAATAATAATAATAATAATAATAAAAAATCATACCATTGTATTTTATGCAAATTTGGAATTTCCTCAAAACCCTTCAACATTTTTTAAAACCCAAAACCCAGTGCTGGGGCCTACCACATGCAGAGCATACAAAGTCTTTCCTGCTAACCCCCCACCCCCAAACAAATCATACAGAGTACTAAGAACAAATCATATAGGCTCCCCTCATGTGAACTCCAGAAAAAACAATCACTGCGATGAATTTTTATGAATTCCATTTCTATGTTTATTTTACTACTGTAAACCTTTGTAGGTATATATATATAAAAAAAAAAGATATGAATGTCTAAAGAAATTCATGTTTTTCATAAAGTTTAAATATTCTTTCACATAGATAACACTTAACCACTAGATGACAATCAAAGAACACAAATGAATCGGTTTAACATAATAATCACTATTATTCTTTTGCCATGCAGGTCTATTGCTGTCCCTACAACCATATGGAAAAAAAGTTGATATGTGGCACACTGATAGTTCCAATACTCATCTCACCAATTTGTGCTCTTCCCCTCAAGGTTTAAAAGTCAAAGTTCAAAGTACATTTGTGCTCATAACTTTTGAACCTCCTATTTCACTGTAGCAAGGGGTAAAAATCATAAATGCTACAGCTAAACTGTAGCTGTTGTAATAAAGCAAATATAGCATATCTTATTTCAATATATTTAAAAACAGAAATTTAATCATTCTTCCATACTGTTTAATTCAGATTAGCTTATCACAGTATTTACCAAAACAGAATTCAATAATAAGACCTATAAATATCTATTTTTAATAACATGGATGTAGCATGTAGAACCATAATGTGGTTATAATTGAATCCAGTCTCAGGGGTACTTTAAGGTTAAGTGAGTGAATATGTGGTATGGAACTGTCTTGGTCTGTCAGTTTACAGTTGCATGCCCTCAAATTCCAACTGTCATTTACCAATTCATTGTTATTTACTGATTCTGGAATAAAATGAATCCTAGTTCTTCTTAGTAACCACTCAAATCTAATGTGATAAGTGCTCAGAATTTAACAAAGACTGAAACTACCATATTGAGTGTCATAAGGACATGAAAGACATGATGACTTTTTGGCACTGCATGCAGTTTTGAATGGACTGGACCATTGCTTTTGTAGATATTCTTGGCAATGTGTCTGTCTGTCTATCTTCCTATGTCTGTGTATATCTGTGTGTGTCTAACAGCACTCACATAGTTGTCTCGGGCAGACCAACTGGGGTAGAGCTGCATGTGAAGCTGCCGCTCTTTCCTGGCAAGCTCATAGTACTTAGCCTGTTCCTCACGAGTCAGAGCATGCCACTGTAAAACACATACACATTACATTGTAAGATAGGTTTCTAACTGAAAGAAAAAAAAGAAAAAGAAAAACTAATTCACAATTCATTTAAACCAGTGTATATTTTCAATTATTTACACAGGACTATTTTAGTCTTTTTTTCAGAAATGAAAAAAAAATTTTTTAATTTGTTTTATGTCCACACCCTACACGATCTGACAATGACTCTGTCACCCAATGACTTTATCTGTTGTTCAAAATACGTTTTGTCACAAAAACACACGCGAGAAGTGACACGGATATATGACGGGAAAACCACGTGCGAAACAGGAGTTGTTTATTTGAAGATGGACATAGGACAGAAACAAGCGGTGTGAGCTGTTTACACAATGATTTGTGCTGTGGAAACCCCAAAAAGGAAAAGACAAAGAAAGTGGGTGAAAGAATGGATTTGCACATGCGGGCAGCAGGGATTGTGTGTGCTACATAGAGAGTTGGAGGTGAATAAAAAATGTTTTGTAATGACAAGCCTGTTTTGCTGAAGGAATGTTTTTCGGATTTCCCTTCTTCATGGAGACCTCAACCCATGCCTTGCTCTCTCATTGGCTGTAGCTCTTCACCGCAATCACTGCCAGTGATGACACTTTTCACACGACAAGATGTGGAGTCGCCCAACAACTCCAGATATTTAGCATGACAAATATCTGTGTGTGTTGGCAATGCCTCAGCGATGTGTCGTTGAGTAGTTCACACATAACGATCGACTGTCGATTGGCGAGCGCCGATTGCTCGGAGAGCTCAGTGACTTGCAAATCAGGCTTAAAATTATGCAGTGTGAACTAAGCTTAAACTGTGCAGTTATACACCAACAACCATGGCAGCAACATCTTCCCTGGCTCTTCCTCTCATTGCTCGTCCTGACAAGTATTCCGGTAATCCAGCTCAGTGTAAAGGGGTTCTGCTTCAGAGCTCTCTGTACTTCTCCAAGCAAGGAGGAGTGTCTGAACAATGCAAGATGGCCCAGTTTATAAATCTACTCATGGACAAAGCACTGACCTAGGCAACCTGAGCAGGTGTGGTCCCAAGGTGGGGAGCACATTTCTTCCTATGACCAATTCATTTAATTATTTTGCCATGTATTTGATCATGCTCCTGAAGGTAAAGTGATTGGAGAACAACTCCTATCAGTGACCCAGGGGAATTATACTGGGTCACCAAACACTCCTTGGCATTCAGAACACTCGCCACTGGAATGCACTCAAGGCAACATATCACCAAGGCTCACCGAGCATGAATGTCATGATAAACAAAAATCCCTGGACACCCTCACTGATTTCGCTTTGTAATCATCGTGCCCCCAAAAAAACCAAGATCCTTACCTGATGAGAGCCCCGTTGAAAGTATGCAGACTGACCAAGCCAAACTCATAGCCCTCGAATGTGAATGATTAAGAACAGCAGGATTATGCTTCTATTGTGGCAGTGATCTACACCAAGTTTCCCAATGTCTGGTGCATCCAGTCCAACAGCCATCATTACCACTGAGGGAGTGGGCTCCTACCAAACAGCACCCACTCATGGTGAGTCCCTATAAATAAGTCTCCCCTCAAGCATTCTTGATTCCCATTCAGATAAGGGACTCAGAAGGTGTTTCTATCTTTACAGCTCTGATTGACTCTGGTGCAGGTGCATCGACTGGTCGTTGCGGAAAAGCTCAAGCTCTGCCTTCAACCTCTTCAGAATCCGCTTCGTATTCAGGCTCTAGATGGGGGTCCCATAGTTGGAGGATCGATAATACACTGCACCAAACCTCTTCAGTTCCAAGCCAGTGCCCTCCATCATGAGACCATCTCCATTCTGGTGATAGTCGTGTCCAAGTATCCCACTGTCCTCAGCTTCCTCTGGATGCAAACACATAATCCCTCCATATCTTGGACACAGAAAGAAATCGTCAGTTGGTCATCACTCTGTCTTAAATTCAGTCTCCATGTGCCTGCACTCCATGTACCTCCACTTCCACAGAAAGAGTGAACTCCTCATGATAAGTAACCATTCCTTGGGAGTATCAGAACAATCATGAAGTGTTCAGCAAATCAAAAGCCAGTGGTCTGCCTCTACACTGTCTATATGACTGTGCCATTGAGCTAATGCTTGGAACAATGCCCCCTCAAAATTGCAAATATCCTCTTTCCACCACAGAAGTGGAAAGAGGTGGTGGAAGTGTGATGTGTGGGGATGATTTGCTGCTTCAGGGCCTGGGCAATGTGCAGTAATTGAGGGAAACACGAATTCTGCTCTCTACCAGAAAATCCTAAAGGAGAATGTCCAGTCTTCAGTCTGTAAATTGGTTCAAACGCATCTAGATTATGCAGCAAGACAGTGATCCAAAGCATAGGAGTAAATCCTAGTCCTAGAAGTAAGTGAAAGACTGATTTCCAGTTATTGGAAACATTTGGTTGCAGTTATTGCTGCTAAAGGTGGCACAAGCAGATTTTAAGTTTAAGGGGACAATTAATTTTTCACATTGGTGATAAATGTGTATATGTTGAATAACATTTTTTTTTTTACTTCAGTAGAAAAAAAACAACAAAAAAACTATTGTGTGTTTACTCAGGTTGCCCTTGTTTTATGTTGTATTTTGTTTGAAGATCTAAAACTATTTACTATGAGATATAGACAAAAACTGAAAAAATACTTTTTCACGGCACTGTATAATTATAATGAGTCTTTATTGGTCACATATACATATGCACAGTGAAAGTCTTTTCTTTGCATACCCCAGCATGTCAAGAAATGTCAAGACCAAATGCCAGGTCATATCATCATGCACTGTTTGTGCCCAGGACAAGGTCTCATGCACCTCACCCATATACCATGTCTGGAAGAGATACATGGAAAAGGTGGGAATGGCCATCCACCCCACCTCTGGCTATCACCCACAAGCCAATGGTCAAGTGGAGTGAGATAACCAATACATCGGCAGGTTCCTATGATCCTTTTGTCCCGATAACCAGGAGGATTTTCTGCGCATTTTCTGCATATAGCAGAACTCGCTGAGGCACTTGGCCACCCAGCTCACTCCCTTCCAGTGTGTCCTCGGCTACCAACCTCCCTTGTTCCCATGGAATGCTAACCCCAGTGATTCTCCAGCAGTGGATGAGTGGTTCAGGCAGAGTGAACAGGTGTGGGAAACCACTCACCAGCATCTGGAACAAGTGGCACAGAACCACAAATAGTTTGTAGACAGATATTGGACAGAAACTACAGAAACTTGAGTATCAACCAGGAGATCGAGTCTGGCTTTCCACCAGGGACATCTGGGACACTCAGGATTGCCATAAACTCACTTATCATGACATTGGCCCATATAAAAACTAATTTTAAAAATACACAGTAAAATATCAATATGCCCATCAGATATGAGCTTAAAAAAAGGTTTAAAATTCAGGTACAGTTGAAAATTTGCATACAGTCTCATCAAATACAGTGAGGAAGTGTTCAAAATCAACTATTTAGAGCCCACATCTGTGACTGGAGTCTGCCCAAAGATTAAGCTTGATTGATTGAAAAATAGAACAACACAATATCCCTGGCACATTAGTGTTATTAATTGTTCAACACTATCTGTTTAGAGAACCCTCACCCTGCGGCCCAGTATCTGGTTGATAGCTGCACTCTCCTTCAAGGTGCATTCTGCAATGACTTTTGCCCTCATCTCCTTCATATAGAGCATGAAGGCATTCAGAGGCTTCTTAATGACTGGCTTCTTAGGCTCTCTCTCTCTCTTTGACTCTGGATGAGGCTTACTGTAATAAAGAAGAAAAACATTTCAAGTTTCATTTGTTAAACATTTCAATATCTTATAAATACTGTAGAAATCTCATTATTTCATGTAATTAAAGACATATAATTATAAAAGATTAATAACATAGTTTGTAATAAATGTTATGAACCAGTTATGAGCTTGTAATGCTTTCTGCATGTAAAAAGTTTACATCCTTAAAGATGCAATAGTCATTTTTTTTTTTTTTTTATTTCTTACTAGTAAGAATTATGCAGAACATGATTTTAAAAACTGCATCTAATGACGCTAACTGGCCCACACCAGCAGTGATGGTTAGCTCAGAAACGGATGGGAGCTCAAAGAATTTCACATATTTATGGTGTTATAACTTGGCTACAAGAAGTTGAATGACCTAGTGGGCAAAATCCAGGTCAGAGTAAAATGCCTGCACTGGCAAAAACACTGCCATCCAAGAAGAACAATTGGGTAAAATATTTAGACAATAAATTGATATATTTTATCCTCTATATCTAAATAGAGGGGCAAGGTGGCTTAGTAGTTAGCACATTTGCCTCGCACCTCCGTGGTTGGGGATTCGATTCCCACATCCACCCTGTGTGTGCAGCGTTTGCATGTTCTCCCAATGCTTCAGGTATTTCCTCAGAGTACTCTGGTTTCTTCCTCAAGTCCAGAGACATGAGTTGTAGACTGATTGGCATTTCCAAATTGTCCGTAGTGTGTGAATGGGTGTATAAGTGTGCATGCGATTGTGTCCTGCGATGGGGTGGTACCCCATCCAGGGTGTCTCCTGGGATGATTCCCTGGGATAGGCTCCAGGCTCCCCACCACCCTATGTAGGATAAGCAGTATAGAAAATTGATGGATGGCTCTATATCTAAATAAAAATGTAAGATAGTGCCATTAATAAACAGCCTACTTCATCGCTTGAAAGTGACATGGTAATGCTAACTCTGGCTAGCATAGATTTTGGGGTGGAATGGGTGGTGGAGTCATGGAGTAAAAACATTTCCAATGATGTAGGGTATGTCACCTACTTAAGAACCAGATCTTGACTAATGTACCTTTAAAGTTTTTTTTGTTTTTGTTTTTGTTACACATACATGTCAAACTGGTCATGCTCTTGCCTGCCTGAAGATGGCACTATAGCAGGGTGTGGGATTCCTGTAGGGTGCATTCCAGATGGTCCCATAATAAGAGAGTGAGAGAACCTTTATAAACACACAGGAACACCAAAGTTATTTCCTTTATCACAAAGGTGCAAACATGGAACCTATTTTATGAAGCTACTAAAGATAAATTTATACAATCAACTTAAATACAATGATGAGATACATATGGCTGTAACTGCGACCAGCAGATTGGCAGTAACCTACCTGAAGCCCCCTTGTGTAGTTCTGATCAACTAGCAGCAAGTGCAAAACTTTATTAGTGTGTCACCTGTATGGTGTTTTAAAATGCTTGCAAAAATAACAATGTGTAATAAAATAAATTTAAAACTAAGGAAGACAGTGACCTGAACATGCAGGAAAGTCACACACCCTCTTCTGATGCTTGAAAAAACTTCCCTCTTGAAAATTTGCTCCACTGAATACTCTGCATTTAAAACTAATACTTGACTGCAAATTACTTTTGCATATAAGTCTGCTTTGTGTAATGCAACACAAATGGGTGAAAAACTAATTTCCAGGTTCTCGTATTCCAGCACCTGCTCATTCTTGCAATTATCCAGTCAGAAATTATGTGGCAGCAGTTCAATGCATAAAATCTTGCAGATACAGGTCAAGAACTCCATTTAATGTTCACAGAAAAAGTCAGAATGCAGAAAAATATTATCTCAGTGGCTTTGACTACGGCATGGCTGACTGTGGTATGGAAGGTAATTCATATGGGGAAAGATTAATTTACAGGCTTATACATTATTATGTCAAAGATTTTAGCCCTAGAATGACAAAATGTACAGTAGCTGCCATGTAAGTTTTTGTCTGTCATATGACTGTCATGTGTTGTAAGTGTAGCAGTGTAGGTGTGGTGTTTCTAATCAGTTAATAATACTGCACTGTATGTACAGCCTTCAGGCTTTGTATCTATTCTGCTTGGTCAAATTTCCTTCACACAGTTTTGTACTATTCATACAAAAAAGGCTATGACAAAACAAAATAGGTACATATTGAAGTCCTCTCCAAAAGTATTGGAATGGCAAGACCAATTCTTTTATTTTTGTTATACACTGAAGACGTTTGGTTTTGCGATCAAAAGATGAATTTGCGATGATAAGATTTCAATTTCAGCTTTCATTTACATATTTAGATCTAGATGTGTTACACGCTACCCTACGTGGGATCACTTGTTTACAAATGGGGTCTTGAGAGACACTCTCTATCTACTCTTTTGTTTCATTTAATTATTTCACAAATTAATATTAAAAATATTGTAAAATTTTCTGTGCTAATATAAGCCACAGACAAGGCTCATGTGCCCATTCTAGGTGCAGCCACATATGTTGCAAGCTGCGATGCACTATGTTCTGACACCTTTCTATCATAGCCAGCATGAGCTTTTTCAGCAATTTGTGCGACAGTAGTTCTTCTGTGGCATTGGACCAGACGGGCTAGCCTTTGCTCCCCATGCACATCATGAGCCTTGGGCACCCATGACCCTGTTGCTGGTTCAACCAGTTGTTCTTCCTTGGACCACTTTTGGGAGGTACTAACCACTGTATACCGGGAACACCCCACAAGACCTACTGTTTTGGAGATGCTCTGACCCAGTTCACAATCACAATTTGGCCCTTTTCAAAGTCGCTCAGATCCTTATGCTTGCCCATTACATTTGCCCACTTCAAGAATTGACTGTTCACTTACTGCCTAATATATCACACTGCATGACAGGTGCCATTGTAACCAGATAATCAATGTTATTCACGTCACCTGTCAGTGGTTTTAATGTTATGGCAAATCGGTGTACATACTTTTTTAGTCCTTCCACTACCCTGTGGATGACTATATAATGACCACAACATGGCAGCATTTACTCCCACTATACGGTTTTGAGGTGTTTTGGTTGAAATGGGAGTCACCATCTTGTGAATTTTGGAGCCAGAATCTGAGCGGTAGAGACCTTGGAGCCAGAGCATGCACAGTAGATACGGCTGGTCGGACAGTGGGTCTGACTCTCGTGTGGCTATATTGGTGGTGGACAGGATGGTGCATCAGTTAACTGAAAGTGGCACATACAGCATTATTAATTCACATGTAAAATGCTGAGCTACCATTTGATATCTGGCTGACATAATGCATCATTTTAATCAAAATAATGTAAGTATAATTAGCTAATGTAAAGTACCAACTGAAAGTATACTGGTAAAAAGCAGTCACCATTTACACTCAACACAACCTATTTTAAATCATGTGAGGCCCTTCTACTGTGCATCACACCTGTGGTGGATTACTTTCCTATAAACACACAAAGACTGGTAAGACAGGGCAAGGAGTATTCCTTTGGGGTTTTTTTTTGTCACATTCATTATACATACAATGCTGTGAAAAAGGATTTGCCCCATGCTGATTTCTTCTGTTTTTTTGTGAATTGTTTTTTATTGGTTTTATATAAAGGAGTTCAATTACAGATTGTCCAGATTCTTCACATGAAACTTATTCCATTAACCCACAACATCTGGCCATGTCTTTTTTTTTTTTATCAGGAAATTTGGGATTTCATGTCAGATGATTAACAAGGCACCCTGAGGCAAGCACTGAGCAGGGATCAGTCCAAACACTATTGAATCATTTCAGTTTTATAAACCTACATTATAAAACTGACCGGAGAACAGTTTTATTTATTTATTAAACGCTGGTTCATTGGTTCACCTGGTGATCAACACCCCCTTGTGGTGAACCATGGAAATTTCAAAACGCTTCAAAACAGTATGACATAATGAAGCCTGGTTTGCTGAACGCACGTGACTCGACCAGTTTGATACGTGCTCTGAACCACTGACTCGAAACAAAAGATTCATAAAGGTTTCAAAGCTTCATGAAGCAGTGTTTTGAAAGCGCCCATGATCACCTGACCACTGCCGGTCTATGTTTATTGATTTCTGCCTGATCCTTTGGACTTGTTGCTTTATTAAACTGCCATACCTGCACTTGCTTCTGTCTGTGCCTCCATTACACAACACTAATAATAGTTTTAGATCTGCAAACGAAATACAACATAAAACAAAGGTAAACTGAATAAACACACAGTACAGTTTTTATTAAAAATTTTTTTTGAAGCAACACCTATCACCCATGTGAAAAGTTAATTGCCCCCTTAAACTTAAAATCTGGTTGTGCCACATTTAGTAGCAATACCTGCAACCAAACGCTTCCAATAACTGGAGATCAGTCTTTCACTTACTTATAGGACTAAGACTTACTCCTATGATTTGGATCATTGTCTTGCTGCATAATCCAGTTGCGTTTGAGTTTCAATTTACAGACGGGACGGGACATTCTCCAGACATTCTTCTGGCAAATACTTTTTCACAGCATTGTACATAATGTTACTAACATAAATTTTTTCAAATGTTACACTAGCACAGTATATAAAAAATGTAGGGTGGTTAATAAACCCCTGAATTATGCAGTAAACTTCTAAAATGTATACCATTCTGTCCTTTAATTAACTAAAAAAATTTAATCATTGGTATGTTGTTGTGGTGTAGAGTTATAGGAAATTAATTAACGTAACACACCACCTTCATTATTTTGCTTAACAGCATTCCTAGTCATGTTTTGTTCCTTACTTATTTACAGTGTATTAGTAATCACAAAACAAGAAAACAGCATATGATTTTGAAGGATGAAAAGGCACAAACATTTTGCCATTCCAGGCTAAAAACAATTGTATAGTAACTACTAGTTTTTAGTCCATGAGCTAATCTGCACTATATGGCCAAAAGTTCATGGACACCTGACCAACACAACCATATTTGCTTATTTGCCACTTGCATATCATGTGGCAGCAGCACGATTTATAAAAAAAAAAAAATCCAAATATATGCCAAGAGCTTCAGTTTACTTTCCTATCAAATATCAGAATGGGTGAAAACTAAACTCATTGACTTTGACTGTGGTTCACATGGTTCTTTGTGCCACGCTAACTAGTTTACCTCCTAAACCTTGATCACAAAACCCATTCAAAAGTAACTGCATTCCAGTTGGACTTCCTATTATTTACTTTTCTATATTCATTTATTTCTCATATAAAAAAGATTGCATTTTATACTTCATCATCATTAATATAAGCTTGTAAAAAACGTAATTTTCAAAAACCTTCTGGTCAAATAACCACTTCAAACTGTTGAATGCACAGGTAGTTCCAGTCAGTTTAAATGCCGTTCTAAATTAATGTGCTACGTATAAACAATTGAAACCATAGTAACATACAGTTACAGTTGCATACAGTAGTTAAACTCACAGCTTCATTATTAGTAGAGATGCGGCAGAGACGCAGGTAATTCACACACGCACAATCTCTCTAATAACTATTTATTATAATTTATTCTAAAGATACTTTATCTCTTTGTATGATTTAGAGAGGGCATTTCTAGTTTTCTAGATCAAATAACGCATATATCAGATAACAAAAAAAAAAAAAAAATTACTTTGAGTCAGATTTTGCACTGCTAACATTAATAATGTCAGCTTTAACTTGTCAATGCTGGCAAGTGTCCACGGGATAAGTGGCATAATCTGTGCATTACAAGATTTTGATGCATTCCACGGACAAAGCCACTCTCCACTTCATGGTCCTTTGCCTCCATATCCACCTAGCTGTGGATTATCCCTTATTTAGATAATGCCTCATTAAATAAAAAAAAATCATAAAGTAAAAGTTTTATTTTCAACAGACCTTTATCAATCACTGATTCTTTAATCATGTCATATTTGATATAGGGCACTACATAAATATTAGCACATACACATACATACTAACCCACTAGAACTATTCCACATTTTGTTCTTGCATGCTTGAACTGAAATGGACTTAATTCAGATGTCATGAATGTACATAAGATAGACCAAAATATTTAAGTAGCCTGCAAAACTACCCACAAATTAAAACAATATTACAAATTGTGACTGCATCAGTAATCACCCCCTTGATGTAAAACGTGTAGTTGGTGCAAATAATTAGAAAAACAAAGTCTATTGTGTGCAATAAAAGTGTAACATGACACTTTCATTGCACAAAGTGACATGATACAGGTGTATTAATACTGAGATCACATGAAAGTGTCATGGAAGTGTCTCATGAAAGTGTCATGTGATCTCAGTATTAATACATCTGTATCTTGAAGGCCCCAGATTTTTTTTTGAGGACATACCTAAACAAACAGCATCATGAAGACCAAGGAGCAAAGGAGCAAGACCAGGACAAAATCCCAAAGATATCAATCAGGGTTAAAAAAAAAAAATCCCAAACATCAATAAATGAGTTACTTAAAATGGAAAATACATGGTACGACCATGACTCTGACTAGAGGGGACTGTCCAGTAACCAGCTAAGGGCATTAGTCAGAGAAGATATTAGTCAGTATATTAGTCAACCTAGACACAAAGAGGACTTCAGGCAATTCTTCAGATTTGAATTTTTTTCAGGTCACAACAACTGAAAGAAAAAATTACTGTGTGATGATAAATCAAGAATTACTACTTGGTCATTTCATACCTTTGTTAACAAAAAGCAGCAACTATTGTTTAACTTTCATGAACAAACCAAATATAGGTCATAGGACTTACCTTCCTGCTTCAATGGATAATCTTACCTATATACTTAGAGCCTTATATTTCCTGAGGTTCCTGAGGAACTGTGGGTGTCACTATAAAGCTTGTCCCATGGTCATCTCAGGACTCATTCATATTCAATATGATCATACCAGACATGTATCTGTATCCTTTAGTTTTGTCTACCTGCCTGTTATCTATATGGCTCTTCATTATAATATTCACAATACCTGTATCACCTAGAACAGGTTTTCTTCTTCATACCATTTTAGAAAATTCTTTCTTGCCACTATCACCTCAGGCTTGCTCATTAAGAATCTGTAATTTTGTATATTTCTGTAAAGCTGCTTTGCAACATAGTCTATTGTTAGAAGCACAGTTGAATTTTAATGATATAAAAATTATATACTCAAATAAAAATAAAAAAACACACTCATACAAAGCAGAGCTAATATCTAATGTGAAAAGCTGCAGCAATGGTTTGCAGGAGCTTGCAGGGCTGGAGTGCAGCCATTCAGCAACTAAAACATTGGGTACATAGACACTTCTTCCCTTCATCGTCCAACTCAAGACGAATGGAGTTGACTACACAGAAAGCAAGAACCTTACAAGAGCTTTATAAAGATGTGATGATGCTTTAGGTCTAAGTAGATTTGATACAGAAATTAAATGCCAATAAAACTGTTTTGGTATGTCACTGCCTTGGAATTACATACCACAAATACTTTTGGTTCTTGGAATGCACGGTCTGATCTAATGCTGCATTCAACTTGTGGTAAATTGGAACTCAGAATTACAGTTCTGTGAAGAAGTATTTGCCCCCACCCTGATTTCTTATGTTTCTGTGTATTTCTCATACTAAATAGTTTTAGATCTTCAAATGAAATACAACAAAAAAGGAAACTTTAGTAAACACACAATACATTTTTTTTATTGAATCAAAAAAAGTTATCCAACACCTATCACCCATGTGAAAAACTAATTGCCCCCTTAAACTTAAAATCTGGTTGTGCCACCTTTACCAGTAATAACTGCAACTAGTAACTATGGGGGCAAATACCTCACAAATACGTCACACAGGCCCAGTTAGTATTGGATAACTTTTTTGCTTCAGTAAATAACATTATAATTTAAAAACTGTATTTCGTGTTTAAAATCTTTATTTTACTGAGGCTGCCTATGTTTTATCTTAGATTTTGTTTTATTTTCTGAAACAATTTAGAATGAGATATACAGAAAAACAGAAGAAATCAAATCTTTTTCACAGCACTTACATCATTTTTGACCTTCATATATTCGAGCTACAAAGTCGGAAAAAACGTGGATGCCTCCATATTTATCTTTTGTTAGGAACAATCTATATTTAACAGTGAACTGTATAGATTTAGCTGTATATGTCAGTTATAGATTTAACAAACTAATATCTGTAACCTGTATGTTGACTGATCTAAAGTAAAATACTAGCATATACATCATAACTCATTTAAAAGTAAAGAAGTGCTACTTTGTTTACTCTTGGTACCATGTTGATTTGACACCACACTTGGGATTCTTCTAGATAGGAATTCTAAGTTGAGGGAGCGTCAATTCAGAGTTACAAGTTTTAGCTGAATGCAGCATTATGGAGGGACCTCCATTTAAAACACAAATATCTGTGTTTACATAGACACTTCAATGTAGTCTGTGAGCAATTATCTAATTAAAGCAATGTAGGGCACATACATGGCAAAAGCTTAGGCAAGCTAGGCTTGGCAGAAGTTGCACAGGCAGGCTATGGGGCGATGATAGCACTTTTAGCTGATACTTCAGACTCAGGATTCAGCTGATACTGTACCTGGAATAGGAGGAGTTGCTGGCGAGACTGGAGGAGTAGGGCTGCCTGAAGCCACACGAGGAGAGTGGATAAACAGGCTGACTTTGCCTGCAGGTAATTGGGAGTTGGTGTAGGTAAGGTAAGGTTTGGGTGAGCTTCAGACCACGCTTTTAGAGGTTTCACGTTTACCTATGGTGGCTAACTGTATTAACCCACAAAACGTAAAATGACTTTTATATACTATAGAGTTCTAGATATCCTCTATATATACACACCTCACCTTATTTTATAACACTTAATTAGAATCACCTGTTCTTTCATGCAATTATGCAATCAGCCAATCATGTGGCAGCAGCAGCAGATGTTCACACTGAACATCTCTAACCTTAGTGGCTTTGACTGTGGTTTCATTATTTCAGAAACTGCTGATCTCCTGGGATTTTCACAACAATCTATAGAGTTTACAGACAGAATGGTGTGAAAAACAAAACAAAAAAATCCAGTGAGCGGCAGTTCTGTGGGCAGAAATGCTTTGTTGATGAGAGAGTTTAGAGGAGAATAGCCAAACAAATTAAAATGCCTGTCTCTCATTTGTAGATTCTTGTTTAACATGCTGGTTTTCTGTCTTTTCTCTTTCTCTCAGTGAGCGAGGCCGATGTGTCTGTGGTTGTGTGTGTATGGGTGACAGTTGAGCTGAGCTGAGATGAACTGAACCAAACTGAGCCACTGGAAAGCCTCCACACGTTGCAAGGGGATTTTTCCAATGTGATTTTGTCTCTACCCGGTCGCATGGACCTCACAGAGCCCCACATTGAGACTCCTCCAGGTGTGGTTGTACACAGCCGCCCCTACCTGTTACCTGAACACAAAAAAATGTGTTTCAGGATGAACTCAAGGCTATGATTGACATGGGAATAATCAAGGAGTCTCACAGTGATTGGAACCGGGTCAGTCTGTTTTTGTGTGGACTTAGGGTTAGGGTTAGGGTTAGGGCAGCGAGTCCTCACATTGATGAACTGCTCAATAGGTTAGGCACAACTCACTTTTATTCAACACTGGACTTAACCAAGGAGTATTGGCAGATTCCCTTGACTCCAATATCTACAGAAAAATCCACACTTTTCCATATTGTTTGGGTTGTTTGGAGCCCCAGTTTCAATGTCTCATACTCCATCTGTACAGTGCAATCACTGCTGCTTATTTAGATGACATAATCATTTATAGTAATGATTGGCAGTGGTATTTACAACATATGAGGGTTGTCCTGAGATCCTTGAGACAGGTGGGACTCAGAGCAAACCCACGTTTCCACTTGAGCCATGGGCAGGTTTGTCCCCAAATTGATAAGACAGCAGTGATTTTGACCTGCCCAAGACCAAACAGGGGGTGAGGCAGTTCCTGGGGCTGGCTAGCTATTACCCAAAGTTTGTACCTAATTTTGTACACCAGCCCTCTAACTGACCTCACAATAAAGAGAGCACCAGATCAGGTCAAGTGAGCAGGCTTTCTGCCGGGTAAAAGTATTTTTTTGTATTGTATTCTCATGACTTTTCCCTCCATTTTGTTCTGCAGACTGACACATTGGACAGAGGGCTGGGGCTCTTTTGTTCCATGCTGTGGAGGGGGAGGAGTGCCTCATGCTGTACATCAGATGGAAGCTGTTGGTAAGGGAGACCAAGTACAGCATGATCAAGAAGGAGTGTCTGGCCTTCAAGGGGACATCCTCACCCTCACTATACTGGGCTACTGTTTTACCCTCTCTTCCGATCACGCCCTGTTCCAATGGTTGATGCCAACACGTTCAAAAAGGTTGTGGTCCAGCCATGGCAGGGCCTTGGTCCAGCATCAGCAATGAACGGTGAGGTGGTGGATCGAATCTGCAGGTAACACCTGATGATTTGCACCTGTGTCTTATTACCACCAATCTACTTATTTTTATCTGGACAGTTGAAGATTGGAAAAACATCGCCTGATCTTTTTCCAATCTTCAACTCTCCACTTTTGATGTGAATATGAAACTCTTGACCTGTATCTGCATGATTTCATGCATAGTGCTGCTGCCACACTGGCTGACTGAATAACCGCATGAATGAGCAGGTGCTTATATATATATATATATATATATATATCCAAATATTACAGATCTTTATTGGAAAGGGTTTAAACAATGTTTTTCATGCTTGTTCAATGAACCATAAACAATTATTGCACATGCACCTGGGTAAAGGTCCTTAAGGCACTAACAGTTCACTGGCAGTAGGCAAATAAGATCACAGTAACTTAGGACACTAAAGAGACCTTTCTACTGACTCTGAAAAACACCAGAAGAAAGATGCCTAGGGTGCTTGCTCACCTGCGTGAACATGCCATAGGCCTGCTGCAGGGAGGCATGAGGACTGCAGATGTGGCCAGAGCAATAAACTGCAATGTCTGTAATGTAAGACACCTATCATAGTGCTACATGGAGACAGGAAGGACAGCTGATCGTCCTTGCAATGGAAAATTACATGTAACCACGTGTCCCCTCAGACGTGATCGAGAAGTTGCAAATGCCTTGTAGAAAAGTGGAGGAACATCTCACAGCAAGAACTGACAAATCTGGTGCAGTCCATGAGGATGAGATGCACTGTAGTACTTGAAGCAGCAGGTGGCCACACCAGATACTGACTGTTACTTTGATATTGATGCCCGTTTTGGTCAGGGACTCATTATTCCATTTATGTTAGTCAAATGTCTGTGAAACTTGTTCAGTTTATGTCTCAGTTGTTGAATATTGTTATGTTAATACAAATATTTACACATGTTAAGAAATTTGCTGGAAATAAAAGCAGTTGAATGTGAGAGGACGTTTCTTTTTTTGCTGCTGAGTATGTGTGTGTGTGTGTGTGTGTATGTATATGTATATATATATATTTTATATTATTGTTTCTTTTTTCTTTCTTGTTTTCTCATGATGATTTTCTCATGATTTTCTTATGATCCCCACATAACAAACAGTTGTTTTCTTGTGATCTCCCTTTCAAAGGGAACTCAACGTTCCGTGAGCTCCACACTGTGGGAACCACGCACGTGACCAGCATCTGAAGCTTGTCTAACATCATGCCTATTTATAGGCCTGCTGTCATCAGGTGACGTGGCAATTAAGCATGTCTCGTGATATAAAAACTGCACCTGTCAACCGCGCCATCAGCCTTATTATCTTCAGTGAGACTGCATATCGATTGTTTGTGTAACACTCACAAACAGTGAGTTCAGAGAATTCAGGAAGTGTGTCATGCCTTGCTCCCATTTCGTCACATTGGGGGGCGAATGCACTTTCTGTGTGAAATGTCTAGGGATGGAGTATGCCAGTGCAGCCCTCGACGGGTCTGACTGTGTGTATTGTGAAAGTCTTATAATTAGGCAGCTCTGCTCAAGGCTCATTCTCTTCTCGGCCGAAGGGAGTTGGGTTTCAGAGCCTTGCGGATCTGGGCCGGCTGCTGCCGGGTGTAACCCTGTTCCCTGAGAAGGGAAGGAGACATTGCGTAGCTTTCTCGTACTGGGGCATGCCTGTGAATTGCATCTTCGCTTCAGATAATAGAGGCTGACGGCGCGGTTCACAGGTGCCGTTTTTTTTATATCACGCAATGCGTTTAACTGTCACGTCACGGCAGGCCTATAAATAGGCATGATACACAAGCTTCAGATGCTGGTCATGCGTGAGGGTGCTTCCCACAGCGTGGAGCTCAAGCAACGTCTCATTCAGGGAACTGGGTTACATGTTTAACCCAGACGTCCCCCTCAGGGAACAGGGTTACATGCATAATCTAGACCTTTTTTTGTGATCTCGATTTAATTTTCTCATGATGTTGACATAACAAAGTAATTATTTTCTCATGATATAGACATAAAAGTTGTTTTCAAGTGATCATGACTGTGTACTTAACAACATGTTGGTTTTATTGTTCTGGAGGCTGCAAAAGCTAGGGGCAAACCCACAGCATCATGGATGAACATATTTGTTTTTACTTTGATCATGGACTCACTCAAACTGAAATAGCTCTATGTCTGTCAGTGTTTGACAACTTCCACATTAGTGTCCAACACTTGAGAAGAGGACACCCCTCTCTCTTAATATGCATATAAAGTCAATCTCTGCAGTGGCCGGTTATAAAATGTATGATGCCAATGGCAAAGACACCAAGATCCATGCAACACCAGTCCCATTCACAAGGCGGGAGATTTTCACCTGATAAAACTACGTCATGAGAAAACAGCTTTTTGTTATGTCAAGCTCACAATGTGGAGATCATGAGAAAATTAAGTCATGATCACAAGAAAACAACTTTTTTATATGGAGATCATGAGCAAAATTAAGTCGTGATCATGAGAAAACAAGAAAGAAAGAAATAACACTGCATGACCTCGTAGGGCTTCTGCATAATGGCCCTTTAAATTACACATCACAAAGAGTGACTTATGATTTTTAAAGTTTCTGCAAATCTTCCTTAGGCTGAAATTTAGACAGGATATGGCACATACTGGGAAGTCTGCTGAATGGAAATTGACTAAACCATGCAAGAAAACCTTCTTCTTCTACTGATAGTCAAACATATGATCGCTCATGCTAAATTTCTAATTGAAAATAACTTTAAAACCTTAAATGCATAAAATATTTTCCAGGTTTTTAAATGTATAGATACTTTTATGATACTATTATTGCATATTTGGATATGCATGAGTACATTCATTTAACACGATTTAGCATGATTTTTAATTGTTCACATGTAAGAAGGTAGAGTTCTTCAGAGGTTCCACCCAAGAATGGTCTGAGAAAAAGCTATTTTTTCTTCAGTTTGTTTAATTATTTTTCTCTCTATAAAATAATACAATAATTATATAAACTATTATATATTATAATCGTTTTTCAATGTTCCAATCTACAAATGAATTTATTTTGTGAAAGGATCAATACCAAGAATTCAGCTACATTTCATGGAGGAAAACAAAGTAATATACTGTAAGTAGTCCAGTTGTATCTACTGTACATGTGGTGTGTTATTCATACTGACTTGAGTCTTGTGACACATAAGGCACAATTGTCAGTCACAATTTCACTTCTCCTGAAAAAATATTATACAAAAGAAATCAATGTATTCAGAAAATATTCAGACCTCATCAATTGTATTTCCTTTTTTTTATTTTACATTTATTTTATGATAATGTATCCTTTTTTATATAATTTGTAAAAGTATGTAAAATTTGTCACACACACACACACACACATATATATATATATACACACACACATTATATATATATATATATATATATATATATATATATATATATATATATATATATATATATAATATATATATATATATTACACACTAATATTCAAAACAATATCTTGTTGAGACAACTTGAATAATGTTTACCTGTTGATTAGGCATGATTTGGAATGTTACACATCTGTCTATAAACCCACAGCTGACAGTGTATGTCAGAGGAAGAATAAAGTCTTGAGATCAAAAGAATGACCTATCTACCTACAATAAAGGATTGGCACAGATCTGAGGAAGTGTTCCTGTGGAAGTGTTCATATGGCTTTGAAGCGCCCAAAGAGCTCAGTGACTTGAACACAAAGACTTATCCTATAGCTGCATTCCAGCTAAACAGAGCAAATGGGGAAGAAAGACTTTAGTCAGGGAGATGATCAAAAACTCTAAATGTCCTGTGGAGATTAGGAAACCTGCCAGAGTGACAACCAAGACAACCACATCTGCTGCACCAATCAGATGTTTATTGTAGAGTTTCCCAGATCAAAGCCACTTCTCATCAAAAGGCAATGCATTATAAAGCCTCTCCCCCAATGGTCTCACCCCACAGTACCAGGGCAAACCTCTCTTCACTCAAAAGTTGCACGTTATTTATCCGTATCTAGAATAATAAAGACTAGTCTTTAATTCTAGTTTGAAAAACTTTATGTTTAGCTTTTTTTAGGTGTAGGCATTTTGTTAAATAGTTTATTTAAAGGTAAATGTGCGCATCTGGAGTCTTTATTAGTATATGGATAGATTTGGTAAGCTAGGATGTTTTGATGCTCTCAATCGTGACACACTTTTACCACTATGGCTCCTGTTGGAAACTAAGATAAATCATGTCAGAACTTTTTCCACACTCAGTATGAAATTACAGTGTAAAAAAAATTAAATGGAAAAAAAAAATCAGAAACATTTTTGGGGGGAAAATGTATAATAACCTGCTTGGATATTTGTACACAGCCTAAACTAATACTTTGTTGAAGAAGCTTTTGATTTTATTACACCACTCAGTCTTTTGAGGTAAGAGTCGTTCAGCAAAGCACATCCTGACCTGGCAATATTATCACACTCTTTCTTGCAAATGCATTCTAGATCCATCAAATTATAAGGGCAACTCCCGTGCACAGCCCGCTTCAGGTCACCCCACAGATTTTTAGTTGGAATCAGGTCTGGGCTCTGGCTAGGTCATTCAAAAACATTGATCTTCTTTTGGTTAAGCCATTCCTTTGTTGATTTGGATATATGCCTTGGGTCATTGTCATGCTGTAGGGTGAAATTTATTTTCATCCTCAGATTACTAGCAGACACCTGACGGTTTTGCACTAAAATCTTTGTATTTGTAGGTATTCACGATTCCCTCCACCTTGATAAAAGCCCCAGTTCTGGCTTAAGAATAACAGCCCTAAAGCATTATGCTACCACCATCACACTTCAACATGGGTATGGTGATCTTTTGGTGGTGCAAACAAACCTTTTGGAATTATGGAATTATTATGCCTTCTGGAATTGGTCTCATCAGACCGAAACACATTTTGCCACATGGTTTGGGATGATTTAGTTGAGCTTGGATGTTTTTTGTAAGAAAGGGGATCTTTCTAGCCACCCTACCCCAAAGCCCAGACATGTGAAGAATAGGAGAAATTGTCACATGCACAGAGTAAGCAGTACTTGTCAGATATTCCTACAGCTCCTTGATGTTGCTGTAGGTCTTTTGGCAGCCTCCCTGGTAAGATTTTATCTTCTCCTTTTGTAAATTTTGGAGGGATGTCCTATTCTTCGTGATATCACTGTGGTGCCCCATTTTATCTATTTGTTGATGATGGCCTTCACGTTGTTCCATGGTACATTTAATGTTTTGGAAATTCTTTTATTCCCCTCTCCTGATGGATTATTTTCAACAGTGAAATACCATGCATGCATTGTAAGCTCTTTGTGGGCCATGGCTTCAGCATTCCAAGAAGTAAATCCTGCTGAAACAGCTGATCTTAATTTGGGGTTAATCAGAATAATTTCATTGATGACTGCTGTATAATAATTACTTTAGAACATGAGATTGAATGTGATTAGTTCATTCTGAACACAGCCACATCCCCACATATAAAAGGGTGTACACGTTTATGTGACCAGGTTATTGTAAGTTTTTTATTTTTCCTAACAACAGCATCTCTTCCCACATCAGGAGGACCTCAGCTAAGCCCGCATGTTCCTCTTCCTGCTCCCTTTCTCACTCCAACCTGTTCTGTTTCGCACTTCTCAATCCTTGTTTCCACACATTGTCTTATAAATTGATCCAACGAGCCTTCTAAAGATGCCTTTAATTCTTGTTTTTTTCTTTTTGTCATTCTTTTTTTATATTCCAGAAATGGACTTTCTAAACCTCTCTCATTCTCTGCTTATCACCTTTTTTAAACAATTAGGTAGGTGACTACACAAATTAGCATCACACACTAAAAAAAAAACAAAAAAATTATGCCTTATATAGCTCAGATAATGTTTTAGAATTAAATCTTACTTCAAAAAGCAACTAAAACATTGAAATCAATCAGAATGTTTCATTTTTTTCATTTCATTTGTTAAATTATTATTTTAAACATTTCCCCTAGCTGCCCCTAGAGGGCAGGCCTGGTGCAGTCGCACCAGTTGCACTGCAGGAATGACGGCCGTTTTTAACTGGGGTGTGTAGACTTCTTATATTCACTGTATGCTCTATCTGTTTTAATCTCTGAAATATGGGCCTTCAAAATGGTGAAAAATGCTACATTTACATAAAAAATTCATTCTGAAGCACTTTTCAGATGCTCATAGAAAGTTCAATATTGTAGATATAAACTGGTAACTAGCTGGAGCTTTACACCTATCAGCCATAACATTAAAACCACCTGCCTAATATTGTGTACATCTCCCTTGTGCCGCCAAAACAGCTCTGACCACTGAGACATAGGTCTTGTGGAGTCAAGATGTTAGCAGCAGATCCTTTAAGTCCTGTAAGTTGTGAGGTGGGGGGGATCCATGGATTGGACTTGTTTATCCAGCACATCCCACAGATGCTCAATTGGATTGACCTATGGGGAATTTAGAGGCCAAGACAACACCTTGAACAATATCCACATGAATGCCAAGACCAATGGTTTCCCAGCAGAACATTGCCCAGAGCATCATCCCTTGACAGGTGCCAATGTAACAAAATAATCAGTGTTATTCATGTCACCTGTCAGTGGCTTTAATGTTATGGCTGATTGGTATATAGTACTTGGTTCTGATGGCACTGATATCTTTGTGGATACCTGTAACGAAACAGGACAGTGGGCAGGAAGTAAGCACAGGAGCACTGTCTTTATTCATAAACAAACAAACAAACAAAAACCAAACACAGGGAGCGCGGTCTATACGGGACTAGTGAGTAAAAATGAAGCTAGAATCGAGGCAGGAAAAGGAACATGACAACAAAAACCGCTTAGCATGCTAAACCTAGCTGCTACACCCTCAATACTGGTGACTCTCAGGTATCTACCTACAAATAACATCGCGCGATGTGGGCCGCCACCAGAGGGGTTTAAATACCCAACATAATTAATACTAAACATGGACACCTGGGGCAAATTAACGACAAACTCAAACATGAAGCGAACAAACCAAAACAAACGTCACGTGTCCAATTCACACAGTTCAGTCTCTAGTAAGCAGCGCCACAGTGCCATCTGCTGGCCGTGGCGTAACAATACCAAATAATGCTTCTACACGTAGTTTAAGGTGTGAAATTTAAAAAATAATCAATTTTACTACTCTACTAGTCGTATGTTGAAAAATTGTAGACAATTCCCTATACTATATTTCTCCATTCTTGTTTGTAGCTTGTGAGATGTGTGGAATATAACCACTAAGTTTCATTTGGAAAGGACCACTACGTTTAGAAATATAGGGATGTAAATATGGCTAGAATATTGAGGAGCATAAAATCCAATGTTGACAAGCAAACAGGGACCTGAATTTTTGCATGCAAAAAACTATTATCATAGCACTATATGCACCCCACATTATATTTGCCAATGGTGCTGACATAATTATGAAAAAAATTCAAGATTGTATATATGTAAAATGGAAATATTTAGTCACAAATATATATGTAATGTTAACATATTAGGTACTAGAGAGACATTATCTCAGAGTAGCCAGTGAAACCTGACTGATTCAATCCTATTTAGATCCCCGGTAAATTCAGCATCTGTCTCATTTTCAGGAACTGGATCATTCGAGGCTATTATCATGTTCATAATCATCAAAATCAATGGTTTGTTTGCTGACAGCTTCTTCATCAGATCCACCATCAAACGAAGCTAGAATTTGATTAGAAACTTGTTCTGCAGTAAATGGCTGAACCATGTCAATTTTTGTAACATTTCTTTTAAGTCTGGGGTAATTATGATTGACTCATTACATCATCATTGTTTACCAAACATTCCCAGCTTGAGGAATAAAAGTGAATTGCACTTATTGAATCGTGAGAGATTCAGTATTGTTGCTCAGAAAAACATACACTATTACATACCTTGGGTCAGTAGCGACCCTAGAGACTTTTTACAATAAATTAATTATAAAACATATATTATTTGACAGTTTTATATATTTTTTCTTGTTATATTGTTGATAATAAATAGATTGAGGAATACTAAGAAATCGGAGGTCTAATGTGAAAAAATTAATGAGGGGGAGGGTACTGAATGACGTCCCGAGTCGCTAACGACCCAAGGTATGCGTTTAAGGATTAAAGACCATAGTTCAAGCCAACTGTGCTTCCACAAATGAATGATTACAAATTGAACTATTGTTCACAGGAAAAGACAAGTTATGTCATGATGCGAACAGCACAGTGTAATGTAAAACATTACTGTACTGCTTTCTCTGTAATGTGCTCTGCCATTTTCAATCAAAATTCCATCAAATGCCACAGCGTGCTTCACAGCACGGTCAACCTACCCAATGATGAAATCTGTTAGCAGCTTGTTTTTATTATAGAATTTTTTTGATTTTGTCAGTTTTTGCAGCCTTATTTTGGTTATGTCCCTACCAGTGGTGTAGTCCTAAAAAAAAAGTGGTTTACTATTACCCAGGCTAAAATAGCTCCATGTCTGTCAGTGACAATTTCCACATTAGTGTCCAACACTTGAGAAAGGGACACCCCTCTCTGTTAATGCGGAGATAAAGTCTATCTCTACAGTGGGCAATTATTACATTTATGATGGCGAAGATGCCAACATACATGCAACACCAGTCCCATTCACAAGGCACAAAATTTTCGCATGATAAAATGATGTCATGAGAAAACAACATTTGTTATGTCAAGATCACGAGAAAATTACTTTTTGTTATGTGGAGATCATGAGAAAACAACTTTTTATGTCGAGATCACAATAAAATTTACCTTTAGAAGTCGTTATACGCAAACAGCCCTGGGGAAAAATTAAGCTTATGTCATATATGTGCGTATAACCACAAATACACCACTGGTCCCTACTTTATATTATACAGTTGTAGAAGAGTAATGATTTATAATCCCACTGTCCAGTGTTAACCAGAAGAGGATGGGTTCCCTTTTAAGTTTGGGTTTCCCTTTTATAAAAACTTTTTTAAGTTTTTCCTTGCCAACGGTGCCTCTGGCTTGCTCATTAGGGCTCTAAATCTAAAATCCCCTCTGAAAGTATTGGAACAGCAAGGCAAATTCTTTTGATTTTGCTATACACTGAAGACATTTGGATTTTAGATAAATATGAGACAATAGATCAGACTGTCAGCTTTCATTTACTGATATTTACATCTAGATGTGTTAAACAGCTTAGAATGTTTGACATTTTGTGTGAACCCACTCATTTTTCAAGTAAACAAAAATATTGGAACATGTGACAGGAATTTCAGTCTTGTTGCTCAGGTCTGCCCTTTTAGATTGATTGTTTAAACAATAAATAGCTCTGAATGTCTACTCTTGGCTTGAGCCCTGTTTTTCACATGTGAAGATTGCATTTTTTGTTAAAAAGGATAAACCAATATGAAGACAAGACAGCAGGCTATGGGAGAAAAGCAAGCTAGTTTGAAGCTGAGAAAAGAGGGAAAATCAATCAGACCCATTGACCAAGCCTTGGCCATAGCCAATACAACAAGGTCCTGAAAGTAAAAAAAAAAAAATTAATTCTACTAACAACCAGACATTGAACAGGTCTGCCAAGGAAAACAACAGCAGTTTAGGACAGAAACATTGTGAGAGCTGTGAAGAAAAACTGGAAGAAAAAAAAAAACAACAGTCAGTGACCTCACCAACAACCTCCACAGCTCCACCAACACTGGATGGTATCACCATCCAGTGTTCAAAGAAGATTTCAAGACCAGAAATATAGAGGCCGTACCACAAGATGTAAACCACTCATCAGCAGTAAGAATTGGATGGCCAAATATACAGAGGTCAGCCAGTTCTGGAGCCAAGAATAACCTCTACCAAAGTGATGGAAAAGGCCAAAGTGTGGAGATCTGCTCATGATCCAAAACACACAAACTCACTAGTCAAGCATGGTGGAGACAGTGTCATGGCTTGGGCTTGCATGGTTGCTTCTGGAATTGATGATGTAACTCATGAAGGTGGCAGCGAAAGGAATTCAGCCATGTTGTCTGTCAATTTACAGAAAAATTCATCTAATCTAATTGGGAGGAACATCATGCAGCTAGACAAAGACCCAAAACACACTGCCAACACAACAAATTACTTCATTAGGGGGAAAAGTAGATGTTTTAGAGTGGCCAAGTCAATCACCAGACCTTAAACAAGTTGAGGATGCATTTCACCTCCTGAAGAAGAGACTGAAGGAAGAAACCTCCCAAAACATACAACTAAAAAAAAGCTACAGTTCAAGCCTGGAAAAACATCACAAAAGAAGAATGCAACAATTTGGTGATGTCAGTGGGTCTCTGGCTTGATGCAGTTATTGCAAGTAAGGGATATACAACAGTAGCTCCAATGCTGCTCCAAAGTAGCTCGAATACTTTTGGAGGGGACTGTACATTCAGATTCTGCTTTGTGACAACATCTGTTGTTAAAAGTGCTAAACAAACTAAATTTAACTGAAGTTGAACTGTTTTGCATGAGTATGCCAAAAGGCACCAAAATAATTCTCAGGGTGTGAAAAACAAGATTTTATGATCTTGTGAAACCTAAATGCCGAAAGTTATATCTGGAGGAAGCCAGGCACTGCTCTGTTGCATCCTTATGGTGAAGCAATGTGGTAGCAGCATCATGCTACTGGAAAGCTTGTCAGAGTCAAGGAGCTGATCAAAGTGTGGAGACATCCTTTAAGAAAATCAACTCAACTAGCATCTATGCCCTCAGATTGGTGTGAAAGTTCACCTACCAACATCACAAGCTTTGTAAAAATAAATAAATAAATAAATAAATAAATAAATAAATAAAAGAAAAAAATATATATATGTATGTGTGTGTGTGTGTGTGTGTGTGAAAAGGGAAGTGGTCTGAATACTTTTTGAATACATTGTGGAGGACTATATTACTATACATAAATGTATATGTACTGCATACTTATATAGCACCCACCAAAGACACATCAAGGATGTAAATAATGTAGCTATTGAATGATAGAGACCTGAATGACAAAGTCCTGAGCTATTAACCTCTTAAAGGCAGTGTAATTTGGTGTGTAGATTATTTAAGAAATGTTAGCTGAGATACAAAATAGATGTTTGGAACTTACCAACCCATGGATGGGGTAATTTGGCCAACTCCTCCTGAGGGCAGGGAATAGAAGCTTGAAAGATCATGGGGCTGATGTCTGTGAACACCTGTGACATACAATGATACATGGATCATTACAAAAAAAAAATACTGTTTACTTAGTATTTCCTTAGCAGAGTGGGAACTTACTAGGATATTTGGCTAATATAACAGGTCAAACACATTTCTTCCTTGTTAGGGAGTTATAAGAAGAAAAGGAGTACCCTCTGCTATGATACAAGTGTGTGGTGTCCAAGTGTGACTGGTCCTCACTGGAATGTGTGACTAAATTACAATCATTTAAACAGTTTTACATTGAAAAGGAAGGTCTGAAAAATATCAAGATTCAAGATTCAATTAGGCATGTGCATTGGGATTCTTACTTGTTTCAGCCTACCCAGTTTTCAAGTTTCAAATATATATATAAAAAAATACTATGAAAATATAGCTGCAAGCAGCAATGGCGGATTTCTCCTCAAGATTGCAGACCATTTCAAAATTGATATGGTCCCACAGATTCAATGCATTTCAATGCATTTGGATCAATGGCAGATTTTAAGTTCATTTTTGTAGTTTTCCACAAATGATCATTGTAGAAAAAAATCCATAATGCGGACATTATGGGTTCTTGAGACTTTTTTGCTCTCCATGAGCAACAAGGCATGCATACCAACTTTCAGACATTTTGGTTTAACGGTGTAGAAATGCTCTCATTTGAATGTGTCAACTTAAAGGCGTGGCCTGTATCACCACTTATACTCTGTTTAGGCCCATGCTTTCTGAGAAGTTTAAGTCTAGTCTGTAGTTTCATTGTGCCACAGTAGAACAAAACTGACCAAAATTTACAAAACTGACCAAGCTTCATGGTTCTGGAGAAGACTTACTGTTTCTGTTAGCATTAGCTGTGGCCAAATTAGCCACAGAATAGACAGTCAGTCCACCCTTGCCAGAAAGCCATGAATGCGTGTGCGTGGCCCCAAGTTTGGGCACATGTAAGGGTCTAAGGAGTCAGTGAGAATTTTGGAGCACGTGCGGACTGTGGTGGAAGGGAGACATCCACTGGCAGAGTGCACTAGCATTTAGCTGAGCATGCATATTTCAGATATTCACAATAAATCTATTTTTCATCTTACATTCAGCCATTTCTCAGATTTGTTACTCAACATTGTCAAGAGTCTTCATATGAACTGGTGATTTGAATTGGAGTATCCATTTTATGAGTAGCGGATGTGTAAAGCATTAGCATTAGCGATAAATTATTATTCCTTTTAATGTCATTGTTTTTAGAGATATGAGGTTGCCATCGCACATGGTAACACACTGTAGTGTCCTCTTTGTGTTTGGCATACAAATTTTAGACATTTGTATACAATTTTAGGCAAAATGATTGAACATTCATAAATAAACAATTGTTATATGATTTAAATTGCTTATCATATTTGACCAATAAGTGCCGCTGTGACAAAATTGATGTGATGTGGTCAGTGTGGGGTCAAAATGGCACACACAAAGTTTGGTGTCAATATGCCAAAGCCTTGCAGAGATACAGCCTCTGAACCCTTGCATGAGGTTCAGAGGTGGACCCTACATAAATTTACCAATTTGGTGAAAAAGTCTTATTCCGTTCAAGAGTTACAGCCATTTAAGTAAAAGTGGCCACACCCACTTCAAACCTTTTGATGTGGCCTTGCGAGGGTGAATCAAAAGATCAACTTTTTTTCATAACTTTTGATCTAAGATGTCCAAAGTATTGTTCTACAACAGTTTTATTTCAGGAGCAAAAAACCTATGAGTAGTTCACAAAAGGAGGTTTTTAACATTATCTGAAATATTTACCAAACAGTTTGACAGACACCAATAGTTCTTGAGGCAAATATGTTCAGAATAAGAAGACCAATCATGTGATACATATTAGTTGTGTTTGTTCAAAACACTGCGTTTTATACAACCGTTAACACAGACAAAAATTGTGATAGCGCCACCTTGTGGCCGGTTTCATTAAAATTTTGCACAAACTGCTTAGGCCAAGAGTCAAATAGGTCCACCAAGTTTCATTCCAATCAGCCATTGGTAACCTTGTCTAATAGCTACGGAAATTTGATTGGCAGATGGCGGCCATGTTTTTCAACATACGTGAATGTGCTTACAGTGATGTTAACTGAGATACAGACACTTTATGCAAATTTGGAAGTCAATCGGATCAACAGTTCCATAGTTACAGCCAATTTAAAGTTTTTTTTGTATTATAGCGCCACCATATGGCAAATTTTCTGTGCCACCATAGATTGTCCTCAAACATAAGCATGCCAAATTAGATGAAGATATCTCATTACGTTCAAGAGTTATAGCCATTTACGTAAAAGTGGCCACGCTTGCTTCCTGTGTTTTCGCATACCGTAGCTACCTCAAGTCGAAAGTTCAAACTTTTTTTGATAACTTTTGATAGTGAGACTCCATAGATTTGTTTGGCACTGGGTTGGTCCCTATCGGATGAAAATCCTACGACTAGTTCGCAAAAGTAGGTTTTACAAAAATATCCAAGATGGCGGAACATTTTTATAAGCGGAAATTTGAGATATACGTTTTGTTCGTCTGTCCCAAGGATTCCATAGATATAATACACTCGAGTCTGTGATAATAGCAAATATTATGGAACTAGTTTTTGCTGCCAATATTGCTGCTACTTGTTTTGCTACACTTCAAAATAGTTTACAGTTTACAGCCCATGTTCTGTGTCTTTATTGTCCTGTGTAATTATTGTCCTGGTCTGTATATTTATTGTCTTCCACTCGTTGTGTCTTGCACTGTTGTGTATTTGGACTATACATAGTCTTGCGTACTGTTCAGTGTTGCACCATGGTCCTGAAGAAACAAAATTTCGTTCTAATGTATACAACCTATATAGAGAAATGACAATAAAAACCCACTTGAACTTGAAATATGTCACCAAAACCTCTACTTGGTACATTTAACATTTAATGCTGATCACATGAACGGCCTAGGACTAGTTTGAAAAAGATTTTTTTCAGTAAATGAAAGATGACAAAGTCTATCAGCCAAAAATAATTAAACAATATGGCAAAATGATGCAGGAGGACTCAGGAACTCTGCTGCTATAACAAGTTCTATTATATTTCCTACAGTTGTGAATATATAAACCTAAAAGTAAATTCATTTATTAAAGCCCGGGTCGTAATGGGTCATTTCATTTGCAAGAGTAGGTGGTGGGAAATGGGACCTAACAAACAAATTTGGTGGTTATATTTAAATGATAGCCCTGTCTTATAGCTGTTTATGAAAATGAAGCTCTGCCATACATTCATTGTTTGGCACATGGTGGCCATATTGTTATGAAATCTCATCAGTTTGCTGAGTAATATGACACAAAAATTCTGAAGATATAGCAAAAATCCTAGAAAAAGTTCTCAAAAGGAGGTTTTGCATATTATGCAAATTATCAATACATGTGAGTGGGTGGCGCTAGCTAAATAATTGAAAAGACAAATTCTTTGGGTGTAAGGAAACAAAGCACGAGAAAAAGATGTACCCATTATTTACAAAATATATATGCTTATTTTTTGTGTTATGCAAATCAGCAAAAAAAAAAAAAAAAATCTAAGGGGGCAGAGCTAAATGTTTTTGAGGGTTTTTATTACGGCAAACCCAAGAAATTCCGCTGAGTAGTTCGACATCAAAATTGTAACGATAGGCCAAAAAGCCTAGGACATGATCTCAGAAATAGGTTTTGCATGTTATGCAAATTAACACAAAATAAATCTAAGTGGTTAGAGCTAAATGGTTCTTGGAGCTTTTTGTTCAGGAGAACCCGAAGAATAAGTAGCAAAAAATTTCACTGTATGACTTTTTTCAAGTTTTCAAGATATGAGCCAAAACTGCTTGCTCCCTAAAAATCCTAACAAAATCACTAAGTGCTCGGCTCCCTAATAAGGTGCATTATTTTACTGAGATGCAGAATGATTAATAAAGTAAGTGCAATATTATGTGTAACAGTATAACAAGTCCAATAATGTGTAGCATAATATGTAAATTTGAGCTGTATAACACAACATCATATAAGTAGTGTTTTAATAATGCTCTAATGCTCAAGGGTAAAAACTGATAGTGTGTGCATTTATGCGGTCATATCTCCTACCAAACACTAGGGAATAGAACATCTTATGGCTTGGATGGTTTGTGTCCTCAATCATTGCTTTGTTGTAACAGTTGGAATCAGATGAGTTGCCTCCATTTTGTTCTTTGATGACAACAAAACACTATAGTAATTCATGTCAAGGCAGTATTGTCTTAACATCTTATCTTTAGATGAATTAATAATTTGTAGATCATGTTAAAATTTCCTGTTGTTATTACAGCAGAAATCTGTGTTTGTAAAGGATGTCATGGGTTAGCAGCAAACATCTAGCACTTAAGTGTGACTTAAAGGCAACCTCTGTTTGTACAGAAGAATGCTGCTTGATGACTGTAATTTGCCAATGCTTCAGGCATGTTTCTGAACTCAACCTATAAATCTATTGAGATTGGAATGTGACTGAGTCAACTTACTTTGTCTTTGCACCCCACCCCCTCACAAAAGCCATTCTAGATTACACTGTGGGAATGCTCAGTCCCCATCCTTGAACATCAGTCACTACCTGTGAAGGTGCCATCTGCTCAGGGCTGATGTATTTCTATGACAGGACAAGTATGACAAAAACCAGTTAATGGACTAAAGGCCAAGTATCATATCTCCATTCAATCCAAAGATCTGCTTTATGTCACTGAAAGGTTACATAATTAGTTTGTGTTTTTAACAGCTTTGTCTACATTATTTTTTTCTTACTGTTAGAAAGCCAGTGGTCACATGGCCAATAGACTTTTAAGAAGCCAGGAGTCAGTAGAATCCTATGTCATATTAAAGTTTCATTTTGAATTTAGCTATAATTGTGGGGATGAACCAGTACATACACTTTAGTTTTCATGTACAATGTCTGGTAAGCAAGTGTTATTGACCTCTGCTGGGAATATTGTTGAGCAATGAAAGGAGCTTTGACGAACTCCTTAAAGCAGTGGACATGCCTTTTCTTTAGAAGGCAATGCCAGAAATGTCTGATGTTTTGGAGTCCATCTCTGTGGCTGAGGTAAATATAGCAGTTAGAAACCTTCACAGAAGCAAGGCTGCAGGGGTGGACAAGATTCATCCAGGCACTGTACAATGTTGGAATCATATGGTTAACATGCCTCATCAATGCTGCTTGTAGATTTGGGGCAGTGCCCTTGGACTGGCAAATTGGGAAGGTGTTCCCATTTCCCTATATAACGGGGAAAGCAAAAAGGTGTACGAATTATAGGGCAATCATACTACCTATCCTCCAGGATTCTGGAGAGGAGAATCGATCCGATAGTTGAACCTAGGATTCACAAGGAACAATGTGGGTTCCACCCAGACTGTGGAATAGTAAACCAACACTTTACATGGACTTGGAATCCTGCACTGCAGAGCAACACGCCCCAACTGGAAACTGTTGCAGCTGGACATGTGACTATTCAGAGGGACATTTCCTGACTGTGCAGCTGGCAAACATGCAGCAGAAATCCTCCATATCCCTCTGGAACTGGTGCCAACAGAAACCCTGGCAACGATGGTGGAGGTTTGTGTTCCCCACAGAATCTTGCTGTTTCTTTCAGAACCCTCTGCATCATTTCTATCAATCACCCAGAGTATGAAACTTCACATACAGTTCGTTGCTGTGCAAAGCACTGCAACATCCTCCCAAGGTGGCCACTGCTGCACCTCTACCCACTGCATCAGCTTCATGTTGTACCTCCTGAAGCTACCAGCAAATAGCCGCCTCTACTCAGTTCACAGCAGCATCCTCCTGTCCCTGTGTCTACAGTTTCACCTCATGCCCCTCCTGTGGTCCACATTTTCAGCAGGGGTGCCTGGAGAGGATGTTGGCATTGGAATGGTGTCCACACACCCTATGCATGATTTTGAAGTCATCGGATTGGAGCTCTTCTATCCAGTGTGCCACTTAGCTCTCTAGTTCTTTAAGGGACATCAGCACAGCACAAGCCACCACCCGTTCTCCTTTTGGGTGAAATCCGTAAGTAATTATACCTCCTATCTGTGCAAACTGATATCAGCTGGGTTAGTAAATTGATGGTCTATAAAAAGGCTTTTTGTTACCAAGGTGTCACACAAGAAACATCTCACAATGGGTAAAAGCAAAGCGCTCTCCCAAGACCTTCGCAACCTTATTGTTGCAAAACATATTGATGGACTCGGATATAGACATATTTCAAAACTTCTGAATCCTCCAGTAAGTACCATTGGGGCCGTTATCCACAAGTGGAAGCAGCATCAGTCTGTCATCAACCAGCCATGCTCAGGAGCTCCTCGTAAGATTTCTGACCAGGGAGTCAGAAGAATAGTCAGAAGAGTAGCCCAAGAGCCAAGGACCACTCGGAAAGAGCTCCAGAAACACTTGGAGGGAGCAGGTGCCATCATAATAGAGAAAACAATAGGCAAGGCACTCCACTGCTCATGCTCACCCCGCAAGACTACATTACTAAAGAAAATGCATGTTGAAGCTTGTTTAAAGTTTGCTACAACTCATTTGGAGAAGCCTATGAAATACTTTGAGAGTGTAGTCTGGTCAGACGAGAGCAACATTGAACTTTTTGGCTGTCATACTACTACACCCTGTTCGGAGAAAAAACGGCACTGCACGTCACCTTAAAACACTACACCAACAGTGAAGTTTGGAGGTGGAAGCATCATGGTGTGGGGCTGTTTTTCATCACATGGTACTGGCAGACTTCATATAATTGAAGGAATGATGAATGGAGCCCTTTACCAGGAGATTCTTGAGAAGAATCTGCTGCCATCCACCAGGATGATGAAGATGAGTTAATACTGATGTCTGGTGAAAATTTCATGTGAATAGCCTCATTGGAAATACCTCAAATAGTGAAGAGCTTTCTCTTATCAAGCCGCACAGTTATGGAACAGCCTTCCACTTAGTGTTCGGAACTCAGACACAGTCTCAGTGTTTAAGTCTAGGCTGAAAACATATTTGTTTACTCAAGCTTACCATGAATAAACTTTCTTTTATGCAAAGTACATAGTCTTATCCATTACGGGATAGTAAGCATACCTAACAATCTCTCTCTCTCTTTACCTCCCTCTTCCTCTGTCGAGCCACACATGATATTAGGGAGATGCCAGTGATCCTGACCCTTTCTGCTCTCTGGACCTGCCTGATCCATCCTCATGCCCTACTTCTGGATGGAGCTCTCATCAACTGGAGGCTACAACTGCTGAGGATGGTACCGCTTGAAGTACCATGGAAATGGTTTTGGACCTCAATTGCACATGGACATTTTTGCTGTGGTTGCTGGGTCTACAGTTGCTGCGATGGCCTTGAGACTGCAATTACCACATGGAGTTTTACACTCAGGTCTCCTTTAGTGAACAGTGAACTAGTTCAACAAAGACTTCATGTTAAAACCATAATGAACTTTCTTTCACTTTCACACTATCCATTGTCACCCAGATGAGGATGGGTTCCCTTCCCTTTTCCTTGCCACCGTTAAAATTAAAATCACACACTTAAAATCTGTATCCTGTGTTAATATGTTTCTGTAAAGCTGCTTTTTTGCCATCGTTAAAAGTGCTATACAAATAAAATTGAGGTGTGTGTGTGAGAGGTATAATTCGGGAATACACTTCCAGTCGATGCTAAGTTGCAGACTCACAGGTTTGCTAAGCTCCAAAGGCACAGTTTCAATCCAATTCAATAGCTTTAGCATCTTAAAAAATCTTTTTAGTAAAAATAAGATTTTCTAATTTTGCATCACTGTGAAGTTGAGTAAAAAGCATTCAATTTCAAATCTATATCTCTGTTATTGTGTTTGGACTTCCCTTTCTTGCATGTATCTCATCTATTTAATTTCAGTATGTTTACTAAATGTTACCAAAGCCTGATGTACCACTTTATATATATATATATATATATATATATATATATATATATATATATATATATATATATATATATACACATTTTTTTTAACAAGACCATGAAATTTATGTTTTAATTAATTATTGAATTTCTTTATTTACTTATTTTTATTTATTCTTTACTTATTCTTATCTGTATTTATTCCACATTCCACATATTATCATAATAAAGATAATGTAATTTGTGTCTTAGCAATTATTGTGGCATTCAAGCCAGCTAATTTGTTCAGTTCAGTTGGGACAGCTTTTCTTCAGCTGGAACTGGGGCTTTAATCATTAATAATGATTAGCTCCAAATACCAGTCAATTTTGATGTAAAACCTTAAGCCTTCTGCTAAAACACTAAAGATGAAAAAAAAAAAAATCACCTTTCTGCATGGCAACAATCCAAACCATACCTCCAAATCAACAAAGGAATGGCTTCACCAAAACAAGATGAAGGTTTTGAAATGGTCCAGCCAGAGTCCAGATCTAAATCCAATCGAAAATTTGTGTGGTGACCTGAAGAGGGCTGTGCACAGGAGACGCAAAGCCAATTTGAGTTTCAATGCTTTTGCAAGGAAGAATATTGGTTAGCAATATTGCTAAGTCAAGATGTGCCAAACTGATTAGCTCTTACCCAAAAAGATTAAATTCCATGACAAAATCTAAAGGTGCATCAACTAAGTATTAGTTTTGGGGAGTACACACTTATGCAATCAGGTTATTGTACATTATTTATTTTTCATTTTTTACTAAAATGGTTCTTAGTGTTTTTCACTTTATCACTGACTCTTATCAATGGATTATACCATATCCTCAAATTAAACATTCTCTGTAGCTAGCACCATAGGGTTGGAGTGAACCTCCAAAGCCATCGCTGGCTGTGCTGTGGACTATAGTTGGTTTTGAGCACCGATCAACATGGTGCTGCTCAACGCCAGATCACTGGTAAATGAAACCTTTATTTTTAATTGTTTCTTCAATTCACACCACTTGGGTATTTTATGTGTGACTGAAACCTGGTTCAATATCAAGGATTCTAGTCCTTTCTCTGTACAACTGCCACCAGACTGTAATTTTATCAACTCTCCTTGGACCACAGGACAGGGTTAGCTACAATTTTTAAGTTTCACTTTTGCACCCTGTCGACTGAAGATCTCAAACTCCAAATGTTTTAATTAAACTCTACAAACCCTATGGTTGTTACTGTTGTATATCAGCCACCAAAATCTAACGGGAACTTTATTGATGAATTTGTGAACTTTTTAAGGAAAACTGTCCCAAACTATGACAGACTTTTACTACTTAAATGAGAGTAAGACTGAGATGGTCTGGCGTCCACTGCACCAAAATTTAATAGCTAACAATTACAATTAGTCCAAAATGCTGCCGCCACTCTCCTGACAGGTACATGGAATCAGGAACACATTACCCTTATTCTTGCTTTACTACACTGGCTACTGGTGCGCTACCAAATGGATTTCAAAACACTTCTAAAAGTTTACAAATCTCTTAACAATCTAGCTCCTCCATACCTTACGGAGCTCCTATCCTTTCATAACCCCTCTACAACTCTCAGGTCATGTGATCAAGTGCTCCTAATGGTTCCTAACAAGTTAAAATCTTGTTTCTTTTCCTTGGCATTTGACCAGTCATAGAGATTTTTATGTTATTTGATTGTTATGTAACGAGTGTTACAATACTAGGATTTCTACCGATATGATTATTTTTAATTTATTTCTATTTGAGCTTTTGTAATTATTGTTGTAAAGCACTTTGGCGACCTTTGTTGTTTTTAATGATGCTATATAAATAAACTTGACATTGATATTGACACTTTAATTTATAGGTTGCAATTTCACAAGAAACACAGAAAAGCTTCTGACATGATTTATCTTGCATTTTTTACATCATAAAAACCTGCCATTTTAACAGGGATGTGTAGACTTTTTATATCCGCTGTAAATGACCTCTGCTTGGCTTTCCAGAGCTGACTTTTACACGGAATAACAAAAGCAGTGATTTTGCCAACACACAACAAAGTGTAATGAGTACTGTAGCTAAAAAGAATGACAGCCTGATGAGAGGCCTAAATGAGCAGACTTGTTTAAAAGGATTCTAAAGGACTGGGGAATACTATAAAGAGATTCCTTAAAATCCTGGAGAATTTGAATTTTCTTGTTAAAAATATTTTGTGTGTTGTAGTTTTGTTTGACATTTTACAGAACAGGGCTATGGGATTTTTCTTTGATAAAAATGAGCCTTTTGCAAGAAATAAAAATAAAGCTCTTAACACCAGCTATGAGAACGCTGAAAACCTCATAATGGATTCCTGAAAATCAAAACAAAACATCTGTCAGTTTCAGCACCCCTGCAGCATTACATGACTGTTTTATAATATTTTAGATAAGCGTCTACTCTATTTCTAAAGTTCTTGGAAATCCTTGTTGTAAATCTAATACAACAGTGTGTCCTGAAGATGCAAAACATATAAATTATTCTAAATCAATTGTTCTATTGCATCAAATATTAAAAATGCATTATAATTTAGACATTCTTTTAAATGACCTGTTTTGAAAAATAATGTTTTTTTAATTGGCAAATGAGAATGCTAGAAATAAACAGCAGATTTTCTACTGTTTGCTAAAACCAGAAAAGTGAAAGTGCATTGAGATGACTGTACAGTATCTCAAAATAAAGAATGAATAAACATGTCATAGACTGAGTAAGAACAAGAAAACAAGAAGTTATACCTTTTTCTGTTTGTCCCTTAGCTAGCATCTTCTTATTTGCCCTTTTAGTTTAATTTTTGCCTCAATCAATATTTACCTAACCCAAATTCTGCTTTTTTTTCTTGTCTGAGTTCTTGTGAAAATCAAGCTAGTCTATACAGTATGTATATGCTATTCCAAGGTATCTGCATGTTAGTCTGAGAAGCCTGTGTAGCAAAGTTTGTTTTGTGGGTGAATGTCACTCCAATAGCTAAGAACTTGAATGTGGTTGTGTTCTACTCTTACACATATCTAGGCAAGCATTTGGTGATTTGGGTGCTCTGCTATTTCTCCATTTTGGTGGCCAAGCATCAGTTTTTACTGACCTCTGGCCAAGATTTTGACTATGCTGAAAATCAAAGGCTTACCATTAAACCTTCCAAGGTCAACTAAGGTGACTGTCTGAATCAGCTATGAACTTGTCCTTTGATTTCTTTTGAGAAAATTTCAGCAACATAAGGAAATGAGAAAGTAACAGAAAACCCTTTGATGTTTCCAATGGGTGTTTTTTTTTTATGAGGAAACCATATACCAATTTATCTGTTTGGGCACTAAGACATAAACTTGCATTAACTCACATGTTAACTCACACACATACCTGGTTTTTGGCTCATATCTGATGTCAGATGTGAAGGACTGGGGTTGAAGTGTTCATTGCTGTATGGTAGAAGAGATGTAAGTGGGTGCATCCCATGAGGCTGCTGCACCACTGCCACTTTGTTAGCCTACAATAATTACACACATACACAGAGAGAGAGAGAGAGAGAGAGAGAGAGAGAGAGAGAGTTACAGCCTACAGGTTTTTTTTTTTTTTAAAAGACCTTTATTTGATTAGCTCATAACATTTTATTTGATCATCACCAACAGATCACAAAAATAATTCAGGACTAAAAAAAGTTTCAGGGTTAAAACCCAGGTATTTTCAAAAGCTACACTTACACACACACACACAGAGAGAGAGAGAGATTACACCATATGGTGTTAAAAGCTGTAAAAGGTTTTGGAGTTTTTGTTTTGTTGTTTTGAATGAAAATGCAAAAATTTGGTGGATTATGATCCTTATAACCCCTCCAGGTTATACATTAGAATAACAATTGATCCTTTTTAATTATTAGTCTATATGTGCTACTGTGTGTGCTGAGAGAAAAGAAATACAGGGGTGCACAAAAGGAACTTCATGATATATATATATATATATATATATATGTATAGTTTGTATCATATTTGATGTTACTTGATATTAAAGCAATTATCAGCTCTTGTACTGGTTTTCCATGTTCAGCACTTTCTTCCCCTTACTGGGGCTAAATGTGCAGACTTGTTTAACATGTAATAACAACCTCCTAATTTAAGCATGCCCCCCAGCTTACAATAATTATAGTTCTGTAGTTATACAGTACAAAGCAGCACACCAACAGAAACTACAATAACCTAGTGGTCTTTTGGAATCAAAGCAGATTTCAAATTATGTTGTTACCAAACAAAATCTTCTAACATTTGATTTGCTTTTATCTAATATTTGTTTGAACAAGAAAACTGCTTAAAAAACCTATATGATGGATGATTGAAATTAATGATGGCCCCATTGCACTGACCACCATGACCCACTTGTGTGTCACTTCACTCACATTACAGATGAAACACTGTGCATCGTAATGTATCCTTTGGTTTTAAACATGTAAGTAGCTAGCTTTTTGAAGAGGAAATTAGAGGTCTTTTTAGGAACAGAGAGCTGCTTTGAGAGTCATGTCTTTAATCTCCTATTTAAGCATTGATACATATTACACATGAGTTATTTGCACACTCCTACTTAGGGAGAGCAACAATTTTATATGAATAGGTTTTATCTTTTGATGCAGCCACACTGAATGTGTTAAATAAAATAATAAGCTTTTCATGACTTGCTCTGAAGGTGCATATCTCCTAAATGATTTACTAGTTGCCACCAAAATGCTATGCAATGCAATACATATTAAAGAATATGAAATAAATAACAGTATTATAATATTATCATCTTATGCGTGGACAGTAATGTTGCCTCCAAGGAGGCTCACCATAGTTTGCATGCAGCTTCCATATAAAGACCCTTGTGATTTTCCTGGTTATGAGGGGACTTGTTTTTCAGTTGTGCAGTGTATGTGGGCATCAGTCAGTCTGTGGGAAAACAAAGTTAGTTATCAGCTTTCAAAGCTGCCTACGCTTGTTCAAACAGTGACGTAAAGATGGGGACAAAGGATGCAGAATATAGAAATTGTAAACCTAGTAAAAGAAAATAATTTCTTCTTCTTGGCATATTTGCCACAATATTCCTGGTGAGATACACAGTTCATTGTGTCTAGTATTTCTGTAAACTAAGAAAAAAATTTAATTAAGTCCTCTATAAGTCAAAGTGTGATTAGCTAAACGTTCTATGGCAGTCTTTAAAACCTATGTATGTATTTATTTTGTGTTGCTGGTAATTCTTTTTTCTGTTTAATAGATTTGAGATCAGTTTCACTTCCTCTTAAATCAAAAGTTGAACTGTACACTTGCATTGGATCCATGATCCCTTAACGAAATGCTTTGTTGTTGTATTTGAACAATGTTTTGGTTTAATTCAATAATGATTCAGGCCAAAGCATTGTTTAAATCCTTCATGATAAACTAGGGTTTTCGTTTGCATTTGCCTGCTCTAAAACATTATGAGTGACAACAAGTCCATGCTGGCATTTGTGCCACAATCTGGAAATAATTTGGCATTTCTGAGGGAGAAAATGAAAGCCACCTAGTTTGACGTTCGGAGGACATCAAAGACACTGCAGACATAACAAGGTGGGCACGTTTAAACACACTAAAACCAATGTTTGCCTCTGCACCCACACCTAATCCTATGGTCTATCCAGTCAGGAAACATGGAATATTTGAAAAAAGAAACATAATATTTATGATTAACCAAGATGTCTATTTCATAGTACTAAACAGTTAATTTGCAATATTTTGCATTATAGTACAATTCCCTCATTACATTACTATATTCCAGTGGTGGCCTTTCTTTACAAGGCACTACCAATATTCATTCATTCATTAATAATACTTAGAAACCTCTGCTCATGATCCTGATCATGGTTGCAGTGGAGTGGATAACACTGCTGTCATACAGCTTCAGGCTCTTGAGTTTGATCCTGAGCTTGGGTGGCTGTGTGAAGTTTAATTTTAATTGAATATACATCATTAATCATTTTGACTGTACAAAAACAAACTGTGTTAATGCAAATCAATTAATTCACATGGAACCAATTTACACACTTGAATCAATTAAACTTAATGAACTTTTTAGTGTACAATAGATACACCACAAAAGTCAATTGAATTTACTTGAATCAATTGTGTACACCGGTTCCACATAAATAAAATATTTTACTTAAATTAACATACATTCCTCACTTACACTGAATAAACAGATTTACATGAACACAGCCTCAAATGCAGTAATTAATAATTACTAATTAATAATTAATAAAGTTAACACCAGGACAATAGATCACACTCACTCTATCTAACTGTAAGGAGTTTGGTATAGAAATTAGTGGCCTTTGACTTTTTGAGGTTTGAGCTGCACACAAGCTTTGAAAACGAAGTTCTTTGTGAATAGCAAATGGGTCAGGTTACTCGTTAACTTAAGAATGAGTTAAAGTACTATGTTTGTTATGAAATGTTTTGGGGAAACACTTGTTAATTAATGAACATTCTAATGAACATGATACAAAGTAGCATAATGGCTGCTGTCATTAAGACCAAGGAACTGCCCGTGAAGGTTCAAGATGAAGTTGCTAGGAGGAAAATATGAAGGTTCTAAAAAACAACAATGCTTTGAACCTTCCTGGCAGCACTATGAAATCTATTATAACAAAATGGAAAAAATATGGCACAACCCAGCCACTACCAAGGCCAAACTGAGTGCTCAGGCAAGAAGGACAACTGTCAGAGAAGTGTCCAACAGTCCAGCTACAACACTGAGGGGTTACAGAGCTCATCAGAGCAATTCCACCATTAAGAACTTGACATTTACAGTCAAAACTTGAAATATAAATTCTCAGAGAATGTATTTATTATCAGTATATTGAACCATTTTTTTATATTTTCCTAAACCCCTGACAATAGAGTCCAGATGTCATGATTTCCCCTCGAGCTAGCGCTGTAGCATGCAGCGTGCTCAGAGACCCGAAGCGCAAGCCGATGCGCGAGCTCTTAGTGAATGCACACTTTTGGGTCTTCAGTGACATTGATTTTGTTTACTTTCTACATGTGCTTTTGTTATGGTTTTTGTCCCGTCTCCACCCCTGTCTTGTCATTGGTTGTTTCCCGTATGTGTGACATCATTGTTTTCAGCTGTCTTGTGTTTCACTCCGATTACGTTTGTCATTTAAACCTCTCGTGTCTCTTTGTACATTGCGTAGTATTGAGTGTTACCTCTTTACCAAGCAGTTGTTTCTTGTTTCTTGTTCTTGATTCTAGCCTTGCCCTGTTTATGCCTGTTTGTAGATCACCTGACCCATTGCCTGTTTTTGACCACACTCTTGTCTCATGATTTGGATTTGTCTGCCTGTCTCTCTCAAATAAAAGTCTTTAACTGCACTTGCATCCGTCCTAACTTCCATTACATAGAATACGTAACATCAGACATCAGGAAAATATCAGTCTATACATGTTTTCTATTTTAGATGAGGGAAATATACTCGCATTATGGACATGACAAAAAAAAGGGAAAAAAAGGAAAAAAAGTTTTTGGGAGACAAGATACTTTGTAGGAATTATGTGAAATAAAATGCACAAACCAAATGGAGAAGGGTTGGCTCTCCATAGAACATAAAATATTTATTTTATTTAAAATTTTTGTTTTCGCATTCATGAGGAAAACCCATTGTTATGGACCTGGCATCTCTCCGTTACGGAGAAAGCGCCACTTACCTGACTATGGAAACACATATAAAATGCTTTAAAAACTTTAACAGAGACCTCTAGAGGATATTTAAACCACCAAACTTTGACCTCTGAGACATCAGTATGGTAAGGCTGCACAATTAGTCAACTTTAAATTGAAATCACAGTACCGCAAGTGGTTATGGATTATTTAAACCTGAGTTCACAGCATCTCTGATGCCCTTAAGGTGTAACCAGCGCGGTGTTTTTCAAAACTCAGTTTAGAGACCATGAATTTGCTGTGTGCATAAGACCACGAAAGGTACAGAACTGCATGCTAGATCAGCAGCTATATTAAATATTTATTATATCGGAGTTCAAATCGCCGGTTTCCCCACACAATCCAAAGACATTTATATTTACGCTTACGGCATTTGGCAGACGCCCTATACAGAAATTAAATGGAATTGAACTTAAAATAAATGTAAGAAAATTGTCAGCCTTAATTTGGTTAGTACGTTTACATCGCAACTCCAGGGTTTGGGGTTTGACTCCCTCCTCCCATAAGAACAAGAAGCAATGTCGAGTTTAGGGAAGAAGAGATGACATGTCCCATACAGCCTGTACAGCTGCAATGCCACCAGGCAACACCGTTCAGAACTCAGTGACATGGATCCACAAAGTGATCACAGACAAACACAGCACTCAGCAGTCCCAAGACTACTAGAATGAATATACAAACTCTCTGCCATCGACAAAAGTAACAGGCACACCATAGTCCATAGCGAGTGGGCAGACACACATCATGCGTGGTGGATCAAGGCTGATGCTCTGGAGCTCCACCACAAACAGCAGCCAGTGGGACAAATACAGCAGAAACATTAAAACAGAAAACAAACATCAAACATACAAGTGCCAATGCATACAAACACAGAAAAAAACAGAAAGAAAAGAAAAAGCTCCAGTCAGAAGTGGCAGCCAAAATGTGCACAGCATACTCTCAACTGGAAATGGTAACCTCTACCAAAATACTCCATTGATCAAATAATCCAGTGCATGACATTCTCCTGGCTGTAAATTAATTGGGAGTGGGCCTTGTGGGTATAAAAATAAGGCCTTTGGATAACACAGAGAGCTCAGCAGAAGTTAATTCCAGATTGTCAGGTATGGCATTGACCTTTTTCTGGTTAAAATTAATGGATGGAACACAGGGAAGTGCAGAGTTCCTCAGGGGCAGGGGGTCAAACGTAAAAAAAAAAAAAAGGGTTACATCAACAAGAGCTAATTTTACTACATTACTACTAACTTTAAATTAATTACATATTCTTATCACCCTGGAAGACTTTGTAAACAGACTGTGTGTGGTCACAATAATGATACAATAATAACTTAATGGTATTTTATTTTTAAATTTATAGAAATAATTACAACAAAACGGCAACTTTTAGTGGAGAGATGAATCCAAAGAATCTTTAAAAGAAAATTTAAACATTATGAAATGATTTTCTTTGAAACTGCAGTATTACCAACCACACATGTAGAGACACACCCACAAGTTAGTAAAGCTATTAATTTCACAATTAAATTTACATTTGGCAGCAGCACTTTGATTTTCATAAAACTGCTGCTGAACTGGCTTTTTAGTTTTAACTATCTGTTGGGAATCATCTGTTCAAAAATGCCTTTTTGTTGCAACTATCTGTCTCATATTAGCTCACCTTTTTCACACATGTTGATAAGGAAGTTGTCCCTTTCACTGCCTCCGTCAGTTCTTCTTTAATTTTCTGCTGTCTCTGTCTGTTTGGCATCGTGCCTTTACTGACTATATAACATGCATATAATATAACACGGTTACTTGCCAACTTACCAAAATAAGCATATGAAATGCTGCTAATACGAAAAGGTTAGCAGATGAGCTAGTGGTCTCAGCATACCTGTCTGCATGTTGAAACAAGACGCATCGCAATGGCATCATGACAGTGAGACTATCTGACTGTAGACTTGAGTCGGACAAATTAATAGGAAAATTCTCTGACTTTCTTGTTTTGTGCACACTCTCATGTTAATTTGAATTCAAATGCTTTTACATAATATAATTGTTTATTAATTAATGTTGAGAGGGGCACTTTTAAATAATTTAGAAAAAGGGCAGTGGTTCGTTCCCTCAGAGACCCCCCTTCTGCACGTCCCTGCTGGAAAATTCTGCTGGAAGCTTGTTGTCTTTATTAATTTTTATGAACAATGTCCGAATCAATATTGTGGATTCTTAGGTAGGTAAAAAATACCATAAATCACAACCAGAGCCAGAGTAGAGAAAGACATACAAGAAAAAGCAACTGATGCTTACTGTAAAATTTGGGTGTGAATGACTGATGCTTTAAGGGCTATTTTACAACTAGTGGTTGAAGAGGCTCTTGTGAGGATTGATGGCATGAAAACTGTTGCTCCCTACCTGAATATTTTAGCCCAAAACCTGGTTGCTTCCATCAAAAAGTAGTACACAGCCACAGATGGTTCTTTCAACAAGATAATGACCCCAAGCATACATAAAAATCAATACAGAGACATCCATGACCCCCATATGTGGGCCTTCCCCAAACTTGTGCCAAAAGCTGGAGGCACATGATTGTCTAGAATGTCTTTTTATGCTGTAGCATTATGATTTGCCTTTGCTGGAACTAAGGGGTCTAGCCCAAACCTGGTCCAGCAGGACAGTGCCCCTAAGTACAAAGCAAGGTCCATAAAGACATGGTTTGCCAAGGTTCATTTGAAAGCAATCAAGTGGCTTGCACAGAGGATTTTCAATAAGCATATGGTTGTCATGGTCAGGTGTCCACATACTTTTGGCCATATGTAGTAACAGACATTGCAGTCTCTGTATTTTAATAATTCAAAATCTTGGGTTTGAGTTCAAGAACATAGTCAACACATGCAACCTTAAAAATATAAAGGAGCCTAAATGAAAGAGTGGCCCAAGATCCAGCCATAAACAACTCCAATACCAAAAATGTTGGGACAATAAGGAAAATACTAACAAAAACAAAGAGGAGTGATGTGTAAATGTACTTTGACTTGTATTTAAACAAAAAATGTATAAAAACAAGTTATTTAATATTTTACCTAATCAACTGCATAGTTTTTTGAAGATAAATGTTTCTTTTGAAATTGATGCATGCAACACATTCCAAAAAAGTTGGGACAGGGGCAATTTAGGACTAATAGCGATGTGACAAGTTGAAATAAGAAGGTAATGTTAAACAGGTGAGGCAATCATCTAATCATAGTATATAAGGAGTCTCCAAAAAAGGCAGAGTCCTTTTTTGGATGGGATGGGTCAATGCTCGCCAATCTGCCAACAGTCCAACACTTTTAGAACAACATTCCCTAAAGACAAATCGGTAGGATTTTGAGTTTTTCACCTTCTACAGTGCACAATATAATTAAAAGATTCAAGGAATCCGGTCAAATCTCGGTGCGTAAAGGGCGACGCCGAAAACCACTTCTGAATGCGCATGATCTCTGATCCCTCAGACGTCACTGTCTTAAAAACTGTCATGAGTCTGTAATGGAGATCCAGACATGGGCTCAGGAATACTCTGTTAAAACTTTGTCAGACGACACCATTCCCCGCAGCATCCACAGATGCAAATTAAGGGTTTACTATGCAAAGCAGAAGCCGTACAGCAACGTGTCCAGAAGCTCCACCCACTTCTCTGGGCTCGGTCTCGTCTGAGATGGACAGTAGCACAGTGAAATCATGTTTTGTGGTCTAACGAGTCAAAATTTCAGATTTTTGGACAAAACCGGGCCAAAGAGGAAAAGGACCATCCAAGCTGTTGTCAGCGTCAGGTCCAAAAGCCAGTGTCTGTCATGGTATGGGGGCGTGTCAGTGCCCATGGTATGGGTAACTTGCATATCTGTGAGGGCAGCATTAATTCAGAAAGATATGTATACATTTTGGAGCAACATATGCTGCCATCCAGACGTCGTCTTTTCCAGGGACAATGTCAAACCACATTCTGCCCGGATTATAAGTACATGGCTGCACATGGCTGCGTAAGCAGAGCAGCCAAAATAAGACAATGAATGCCCCGTACAGTGGCGCAGATAAAGAAATGCATAATGGATGAATGGGGGGAAATTCTGCTTGCTAAACTTAACCAACTGGTGTCTTCAGTGCCCAAACACTTAATAAGTGTTATTAAAAGAAAAGGTTTTAAATAGTGTTATAGTTGACTGTCCCAATTTTTTCAGAGTGTGTTATAGTCATCAGATTTGAAATGAGTCTATATTTTCAAAAATAAATAAAATTCACAAAGTAAAACATCAAATAATGTGTTATAATGTGTTTTCAATATAGTACAGGGTGAATTGAATTTCAAATGACTATTTTTGGGTTTGTTGCATTTTTCATACTGTCCCAACTTTTTCAGAATTGGGGTTGTACATTACAGCAAGAGGATCACTGCTGTCATCCTTTTTGTTAAGGCTTCACCAAATATTAATTGTGAGGCTGGCAATTATTTTGAAACCCATGCTTTAGAGGAAAAATGTGAAAGCTCAGAATACAGCTAATTCCTCGTGCTATATTATTTTTTTAGTTGCTTCGAGTGGATTCTTTTTTACTTCTGTCAAACCTGTCAAGACCAGGGTTGATTTCTTTCTACCCCATATTATAGATTCATGCAGCTTGTCATTGACTGTCATGACAAGTGATTACACATAATGAAACACAATATAGATTTGGTGTCCACTGAGACCGTTTTATTTAAGCCTGTTTTGCTGGCACAACCAAAGCATGTGATCAAAAAGGTACACACAAACCACTGAAGTGGAAGTAATTAGGCTAAGCATACATTGTCAAATCAAAGTACAAATTACACAAAGGGACAAACTTTAGAACTGTGATTTGTGTATGATTTGTGATACTCCTCTCCAGTGAGAAGCTGTACTCGTAAGATTTATTTTATTTATTTTGTAGTTTTATTTTATTAGTAAATTGTGTTATAATAACTACACCCCTTATGTTTAAGCTCAAGATTCATCTTATTCTTTGTGCTAATCAGTTTCTATATTAATTTCTCTAGGGAACACAGATATTGTGATATGGACATTTTAGTATTATTTCTAACTACATGTCAGAGGGTATAGTATCTCATTAACAGAAGACTACAGAAGTGCTTCACAAAAGCCCACATAGCATAGCAAAGTCATTTAAGAAGCCTAACTCTAAGCCTAAGAAGTGCAACTGTGTATTGAGTGTTACCAATTTTAAAAGCAATACTGTAGTAAATTCTAAAGGGAATGTGATATAACTTATATTTCCCAGCATATTTGTATAATTCCTGACTTTCGGTAAAATGCATCGTAACTGATGTTTCTTCTGAAAAAAAAATCTTGCTTATGTTAAACTGTAGTGGAGTGCCTCTCCAGCTCACACAGCCTGTTTGTGAATCACCTCACCCTGCTTTCTTTTGAGTCTGAGTTTGCTTCAACAACAACTGGCTGCTTTCCATGAGTCATGAATATTCATAATTAGAGGCAATGTTTATTCATATTAATTAGCTGGCTCACATGATTTCTCAAAAGTGTCTGGCCTGAATGGCACATACCGTGGGGAAGAAGGGAAACAAAAATAATGAACTCTAAAGGTGGCAATATGTTTCAGTGCAGTACGTTTATTTTTAAGATTAACTTAAAACAGTTTACTGTTTGAGTAGTTTCAGTTTACTTAATTGTAGACTCGGAAGTCAACGTGGTATAATTCGTCTATACTGGTTTATTACCTAGTTTATAGCTCTCAACAAGAAGGAATGGCATTTTATACGTAATTGTCATGTCACTGCCAGGATCACTTGAAAACTCTGTTTCCCAAGGAGCTCAGTGAATCATTTAAACACCTGAATCACTAAATAACACAAACACCATTTCTCAAGATCCTCAGCCAGTGAACTACAGACCACAAGTCAGAGGACTGGGATGGTCATGACAGGACCTTGATTTTGTGGTCAGTAAAACATTTTTGTGTTGATTTTGATTTATGTTTAGGATCATTGTCCTGCTGGAAGATCCAACCACAGCCCATTAAAAGCTTTCTGGCAGAGGCAGTCAGGTTTTCATTTAATATCTGTTGATATTTGATAGAGTCCATGATGCCATGTATCCTAATAAAATGTGCAGGTCCTCTTGTGGAAAAACATCCCCAAAACATTAAAGATCCACCTCCATATTTAACCATGGGCATGAGGTACTTTTCCATATGGCTACCTCTCTGTGTGCTCCAAAACCACCTCTGGTGTTTATTACCAAAAAGCTCTATTTTGGTTTCATCTGACCACAGAACCCGATCCCATTTGAAGTTCCACTGTCTTGAGTTGAGTTGAGCTTGAGTTTGTTTTTATTTGAGAGTAGAGGCTTTTTTCTTGAAATCCTTCCAAACAACTTGTTGTAATGTAGGCACATGGTCTGCACATATACAGCGCCTTTTAACCTTAGCAGTTCTACAAAGCTCTTTACACTCTCTCATCCACCCATTCACACACACACCAATGACAGCAGAGCTACCATGCAAGGTGCTACCCTGACATTGGGAACAGCTTGGGGTTCAGAGTCTTGCCCAAGGACACTTCAGCATGTGGAGGCATGTGGGCCAGGAATTGAACCGCCAACCCTGCGATTAGTGGACAACCCACTCTACCACCTGGGCCACAGCTCGGGGCTTAGGTGACTTCGGATTGTAGTTTTAGAGACTTTCTGACCAAATATGACTATGACCAACTGTGCAATTCTCCAGCTGTGATCCTTGGAGATTTTTTGGAAACTCGAACCGTCTTCTTCACAGTGCGTTGAGACGATATAGACTCAAGTCCTCTTCCAGGTTGATTCATAACATTTCCAGTTGACTGGAACTTCTTAATTATTGCCCTGACGGTGGAAATGGGCATTTTCAATGCTTGTGCTATTTTCTTATAGACACTTCCCATTTTGTGAAGCTCAACAACCTTTTGCCGCACATCACAGCTATATTCCTTGCTCTTACCCATTGTTATGAATGACTAAGGGAATTTGGCCTATGTGTTACCTCATATTTATAAATATGAGGCAACACATAGGCGAAACTTGAAACTCGGTATGTGTTATCGGCACCATGCCCTGAAGGCTGTGAAAAATTGTCGTTATCGTTTACCCTTTTGATCTTCCATCCATCCATCCATCTTCTACCGCTTACTCCTTCTTCAGGGTCACGGGGAACCTGGAGCCAATCCCAGGAAGCATCGGGCACAAGGCAGGGTACACCCTGGACAGGGTGCCAGTCCATCGCAGGGCACAATCACATACACACTCACATACCCATTCATACACTACGGACACTTTAGACATGCCAATCAGCCTACCATGCATGTTTTTGGTCTGGGGGAGGAAACCAGAGTACCCAGAGGAAACCCCCGCAGCACGGGGAGAACATGCAAACTCCGCACACACATTGCCCCAGCGGGAATCGAACCCTGGAGGTGTGAGGCGAACATGCTAACCACTAAGCCACCGTGTGCCTCCTTTTGATCTTTTGTTATAAAAAAAAAATCACAAAAATACTCTGCTCACATGGATATCAGACAATTGCAAACACAACACAGATTTATCCAAAAAAAAATTGTTAAATATAGGTGTACAACAATTATTGGCACCTCTATGAATTCATATGAAACAAATATATTTGAAGTATATTTGCATTGATATTTTACAACCCAGGTGTACTTATAAAAATGTAAAAAAAATTTATTAACGATATGCCAATGCTTTTGTAAAATATAGCATTTTACTACAAACTTCAAAATGGTCGATGCTCAAAATGGCAACATGTGAAAATGTGGGCACTGTTCGACTTGGTATGCCATACCGACTCTAATGAGACAAGTCTCGTGGTTTTTGGGCAACCTGTTCAGAAGTTACAAGCAAAATGAGCCTTTTTCATACCTCATGACCACTAGGTGATGCTGTCTTTAACTGTGCAGGTACTCTCAGGTCATGCTTGTGATGACAAGTTTCATCTTAATATGCCAAACTGTTGTGGAGATACAGCCTCACATAAATTTTGGTGTGCTCTTTGTCAAATTTGTTGATGTGCTATAGAAATTTTTTTTTTGATATGCCGCATCAAAAACTGGCTGACCACTGAGATCTGCAGTTTTGTTCACGTCCTGGAGCGCTGAAGTTACATAAAAGTACGATTTGATGGCGCCAACGAAGAAGAAGAAAAAGAAGCCGAAAAAGAAGCCAAAGAAGAAGATGCAAGCAAGTAGCAAGATGAATGTTGAGCTGCTGGTGTCTTTGGTTTCTGAATGCCGAGAGCTTTATGATAAACACCATGACTACCAAAATGTTGATAAGAGTGATTCTATGTGATCCATTTAATTATTTCAGTTTTGCTTTCTACCCTAATAGCATTGTTTGTTTCTTTGTCTCTTCCCTGCAAATGTGCAAATAATAATCTGCTGATTGATAGTCAATTGTATTTATTTTGCAAATGACATTATATATATATATATATATATATATATATATATATATATATATATATATATGTGCATATAAGTATTCTTGACCTCTCATTCAAATAAATGGTAAATGGGCTGCACTTATATAGTGCTCTTATCCAAAGCGCTTTACACTGTGTCTCATTCACCCATTCACACACACACACACACCAATGGTAGCAGAGCTGCCACGCAAGGCGCTAACTTGCCATCGGGAGCAACTTGGGGTTCAGTGTCTTGCCCAAGGACACTTCGGCATGTGGAGTCATGTGGGCCGGGAATCGAACCGCCAACCCTACGATTAGTGGACAACCCGCTCTACCACCTGATCCACAGCCACCCTAAATAGCTAAGTGCCTCATTATTGAGTCATTGTATTTTCATATGGACCACAAAAAAAGTCAATTCATATTCAACACTTCATCAATTTGCAGGAACATTAACATTTTTGGGCACAACAATAATTGCCTTATACACACACCCTCCCCCCAAAAAATCTGGGTCTTCACATAAGTATGTAAATGCTATTGCTGTGACTTTGAATTAATTCAAATCATTACTTATTTAAAAAGAGTATACTGTTTAAAATTAGAACTTTAAAGAAATATTTGTTGCAGTGGCCAAATCAGATACCTTACATTTTGATTAAACATGTTAGATGTTTCTTCTCAGTGATAAGCGGGTGTCAGAAATGGAAAGTTGTGCAGCGCCACCTTTCTGTGTACTGGGGTATTTCTGCTTTTCAATAAGCTCCATCTACTGTCAGGGAGTGAATATGCAATATCATTCAGCCCGCGTTTAACACGTGGGTGTGAACACAAAAAACGTGCCGTTTAACACGCTGCGTAACATAACAGACCTTTAGGGTCCTTTCACACTGAGCGATTAAGCGATGAAATGTTTGATGCGATGACGCTCTGAAACAATAGATCCCTATGGAGCTGTTCACACCGGGCGAGATCATTCGCGGCACGACAAAGCAACACTTTTTTTCATCCAGTGTGTCGATTTTTTTTTTCTGTCGCTCGGTGATGAAACAGGCCATCCAATTAGATTTGAGCTTTAGATCATGTGCCCGGAGATGCTGCTGTTGTACAAAAGGGTGAGATTGGTCGCGCTATAGTACAGAAAGCTGTATTGAAAACAAGTGTAAACACCGAAGAAGCGTATTCCCGAAGAGAGAAGAGAATGGACATTGAGTTCTTGTTATCATTTGCCAAGTTTGCCACTTTTTGCGTATTTCTGATATTGACAAAGTGAAAGTGCATAAAAAGGTTTGCGATATTTGCTGTCTCCCGCCTGTTTCCATCCAATTGGCCTTTTACCGATAAAATTATGTTCATCAGTTACTTACGCATTAAAAAGTGGCATTGCTTAGTGCGCATGCTCTCTCTCTCTCTCTCTCTCTCTCTCTCTCTCTCACACACACACACACACACACACGTGTGCGTACCATGGAGATATAAACAAACCGTCATCACATGCCATAGTATAAAGTATATTTCTTACTGAAATACTTCATATTTGTTTGAATGCAAACAATGTTTTTTTTCATAATGTTACAGTTTGACTTTTTATAGCAGAAAACAATTCTCAGTATGTCATTTGTTATTTATCTTTATATTCTTGTTGAAACATGTCAGTAATAAATATAACGGGATAGGAAGAACTGAACTGTCACTTCATTTATTAAAGTTCCACCATGAAAAAAAGTTGGCTGGTCTTGGGCATTAAACTCGGGTTTTGTCCCACTGCTGTGTTATTGCATTATATTTCACGTTATTTCATTCATACTGAAACAGCTTGATGGTGCTGTTCAAAAACACAAAAAACTTTCTACCTCCCTCTCTGGGTAGAATACACATAAAATAAGAAAAGTTCATTTCTCTGCTTCAGTTTGTGTTGTGGTGCTATTCGGCAACACTTAAGTGATTCTTCTTCTCGGTGGTCAAAGACGATAGGCCGATCAGCTGAATAGTGGGTTGCGCCACCTAATGTGCAGGTGTAAAATGCATTCTTGTTCAGTGCTACCTATCTTGCAGGCGTGAATTAGCTGAAGGCGCTCAATCATTTTACGTTCTGTATGAAAGCACCGCTGTCGGCGTTTCGCTTCACTTTATCGCGTCGCGCTCAGTGTGAAGGGACCTTTAAGTTATGCATGCGGTCTGAATACCACTGTGAACAATTTCTGTACCAACACCTCACAATACCATGTAACTCAACTCTAAATATGGCCATCAATTTATAAGAATAATTGCATTTATTGAATCATGTTGGACCATAGCCCATGCTGTAATTATATTTTAAAAGCAAGTTGTAACTGACCCATTCATGCTGACTACCATTATGGGATGATGGAACAGATCTCCTAACCATCTGACTGGACTACTGGCACATGATAAGTTGATACATGCATTTATTAAATTCAATGAGCACAGCTTAATAGTTTTGAAATGCATTAACGTTATTCATATCAGTAATATCTGAACAAGGCATTGTGCCTTTGCATGTGAGGGGAAAAGAAGAATTCAGCACCTTGTTAAAAATCAAATCTTGGTGATCACTACATACAATACTATTTGTTATTGAGTAGACATGTCTAGTCCACAAAACACAAAATATAATTTAGATAACCACCTTAATAAAATACCTTGACTTACAGTACAGCCAATGGAAAAGCATGTGATAAGAGAATCACTTCTGAAGTGAGTGTTGATGTATGTTAAATGGAGCTATGGTTGATTAAAGGATAAGTGCAACCACTGGGGTAGATACAATACTTTCTAAAGATCTTCGGTGTGCCACTATAACACCTCCATCCACATGTGTATTATACTTCCCTCTTCTATTATACTTCTCTTCATATCAATTAAAGTAATGCCCAGTGTGTTATTAGTACACTGCAGCCACCTGCTTTTCTCTTTAATCTTCTGGGCATGTTTCTATTGATGGAAATATTGATTTAATGTTCAGGCTCTTCCTTTCATCTTGCAGACCTCAAAACATACCCTCGTGTTGTCTAGGGTTTACTTAAATCCTTTCATGTTATGGATAAGGAGGAGGGTTTAGGTATGGCAACAAAGTCCAAGTTAAATTACTATTTGTATAAATAAAAGTTGGAATTTACATAAAGTGATATTTGCTACATTTATAAAAATGATAATATCATTTATAAATATAAATTTATAAAAATCACAATTTATTCTCATCCGAGATTAATTCTCTCATCTTGTGCCACTCAGATATGAAATAGGCAACTTGATAAGAAACATTATGCACTGAAGACATCAAACTGCTATCCTGTAACATGAGGAATGCTTTTATGTACAGTGGATATAAAAAGTCCACACACCACTGTTAAAATGGCAAGGTTTAGTGATGAAAACAATTAAACCAAAATATATCATGTCAGAACTTTTCCCATCCTCAATGTGAAATTACAATGGATAAGAATTCAGTGAAAAACAATCAGAAATATTTGAGGGAAAAATAGGAAAAATTAAAAAGTTACAACCTTGTTGTAAAAGTGTGCACACCCTTTTATAATTAGGAATGCGGCTGTGTTCAGAATGAAATAATCGCATTCAATCTCATTTTCAAAAGTAATTATCATACAATTGTCATCAATGACATTATTCTGATTAACCTCAAATAAAGATCAGCTGTTTCTGTAGGATTTTCCTGACATCTTCTTGGTTTTATCAGGGTCTCAGTGTCGAAAGGAATTGATCGGGAGAGGGGTAACAAAAATTCCTAAACATTAGATGTACCATGGAACACCGTGAAGGCCATCATCAACAAGTGGAGAAAATGGAACACCGCAGTGGCATTACCAAGAACACGACATCCCTCCAAAATGTACAAAAGGAGAAGACAAAATCTTACTAAGGAGACCAATGGCAACATTAAAGGAGCTGATATACTGATTACTCTCTCAGGGTATCTGCAGGTTTCAGCACTTCAAATTGAATACTTTTTAATACCATATTCAAGACATTTCCAAAATATTTTAAGACCCGCACGCCACTTCAATCATGCTACACGATTCAGCAGCTATAATGGATTGTGTTCATGCATATACATCCATTTCTGTGTTTAAGTAAACTGTAGCAGGGTAAACTTCTATAGAGGTGTATGGGAGACCAGAGCAAATATCCTTTTGCATTACCATTTGCTCCAACAGTGAAAGAAAAAATAATCCAGTATTTCCTTTCCATGACTTTCCAAGAGAGGAAAAAAATATAGAGAGATGGATTATGGCAGTCAGAAGAGAAAATTATGTCAAATTTACCATCACTCCCTCAGCAGCTATATTAGAAACCCCCTCGCAGCAGTGTTTACTAGTTTTGTCGTAATTTAATGCCAGTATTTAATGTAACAAGTAGTGTTATAAATATACAGATTTTTTAAAATAAGAATATATATAAAATGCTATTTTGTAATATTACTATTGCACTGAATAATACTTAATTATTATTTAATTTATCTATCTTTATTGTGAGTGTTCTGAAGGCTCGCCCCTCTCTTCTTCTCCTGCCTTTCCCTGCCACGCCCACTCCCCCTACCTTCTCCGCACAGTCATCCACACCTTTTTAAGCTGCATTTTTCAAAAACATTGAGAGGTAGACTTGAGCTGAAAGAGGGAGGTTTCATGACCCTTTAAGGAATTTAAGAATTTTAAGGACATTTTAAGGACCCACGGACACCCTGTCTCTGCATCTGACACCAATCTCTCATATTCTTCACATGTCTGGGCTGCAGGGTAGGATGGCTAGATGGAAGTCCTTTCTCATAAAAAAAACATCCAAGCTCAACTAAGTCATGTGGCAAAATGTGCTATGGTCTGATTAGACTAAAAATCCAAAATGTGCAATAATTTCATATTTACAAAAGGTATGTTTGTGCAAAAAAAACAAAAAAAAACATCAACAAAAGAACACCATACCCATGCTGAAGCATGGTGGTGGCAGCATCATCCTTTTATGCTGCTTTTCAAACTGCAGGTTTTATCATGCTGAAGGGAATCATAAATAGCTAGAAATACCAGTAGATTTTAGTGCCAAACATTCAGGAATCTGCTATTAAGCTGAAGATAAAAAATTAATTTCACCTTTCAGCATGACAATGACCTAAAATATATATCCAAATCAACAAAGTAAAGGCTTAACCAAAAGAAGATAACTGTTGTCGAATGCCCTAACCAGAGCTAAGACCTGAATCCAACTAAAAATCTCTGCGGTGACCTGAAGCAGGCTGTGCCCAGCAGATTCCCTTACAATTTGAGAGGTCTAGATGTTTTTGTAAGAAAGAGTAGGAAAATATTACCAAGTCAAGATTTGCTGAAAGACTCTTACCCAAAAAGTCTGAGTGGTATAATAAAATCAACAACAAAGTGTTAGTTTAGGGGTGCACACACTTGTGCAACTAGGTTATTGTACGTTTTGGGGTTTTTTCCTTGAAAGATTTTTGATTGTTTTTCACTTTAATTGAATAGTTTTCAATTTCACATTAACCGTGGTAAAAGATCTGACATGATTTGTCTTAGTTTCTTTCTCCTTTTTTTACTTCACAAAAACCTGCCATTTTAACATGGGTGTGTAGCCCTTTTATATCAATTGTATGAAGGCTACTAATGACAGATTTCTACATGAATACATTTAACCAATATTAGTTAATCATTTTATTCAGCCATAGGTACCTTGTTGACAAACATGGAATCTATATTTCGAACTTCTAAGCATAGCACACACAATAGTATTGCTTATAGTCTGATTTTAAATGTATGGGGGATTTTTGTTTTTAGCTTTAGTTGAGTTTTTTTTTTTTCATAATCAACTATTAACTATTACTACATTTAGGGAAAAAGGGGGGAAGCACCTACATTAAGATATCTACTGTAAAATGGTGGTGCATTTGTGATAAATTCTAGGTACTGGTATATTTTATTCCAAACCCTGGTTGCTTCCGCCAAGATTTGGCTATAGACTTAATCTGAGTAAAAAAAATAAATAAAGCCCCAAGTGACAATCTGCGAGTTCCAGGCATGCCTCACAAATAGTGCTCACAGTGGCCAGTTCTTGCCAAGCTCCACAGTACAAAAAAAAGGCCATACATTAATATACTTATTAAGTTTTTTTTTTAATGATAGTTCAATGATAGTTGTGTGAAATGCCTGCTAAATGCTGATTGGCTGAAGGTGGCCATATTTTTGAAGTAATTCAGTGATTTTTAAAAATCCAATTACAGATTAGCAGCTCTTGGTACCTGAGAAAAAGCTATTTGAATCTAACTCCCTTTAAGTGACCATGCCACTACCTTTTTGCAGACATCCTCAGACCCTTGTCCTGAACATGTCTCCACCTCCTTAGAACTGATAATTATTGAGATTCAGACTCTGTTGAGTAATTTGACCCAAAATTCTGAAGATTGGCCAAAATATTCCTAGAACTAGTTTGCAAAAGTAGGTTTTTCATATTATACAGATTATCAAAAATGGGTGGAGTTAAATGCTCCAAAACGCTTTTATTTTATTTATTTATTTATTTATTTATTTATTTATTTTTACAGTTTGAGCAAAAAATCAACCTAAAAAAAGTACCATGTCAAATGCCTGCTGAAAGCTGATTGACCAATGGTGGCCTTGTTTTTTAATTAATTAGGTCACCGTCAAAAAATCCACTTACAGATTAGAACATAGATGCATGATAAGTTTTAGCTGGATCAAACTTACGTTTCCTGAGAAACGGTTATCTGAACTTAGCTCCGCCATGTATGACCATGCCCCAAATTTGTCCCAAGCATTTTGTCCCAAATTCAGAATCTTGTCCATTATAAGCCTGTCATGTTTTGTGTGAATATGCACAAGCAATCATGACTTACTTATTTAAGTAAATAAGGCTCCTACTCATTATTATTGACTGACAAGTGGTGGACATATTGTTTATAAATATCAGAAAGTTTTTGATAATTATTGAGTTTCACACCAAATTTTTGAAGATAGGCCAAAAATCCTAGGACTAGTTCACAAAAGTATGTTTTGCGTATTACGTAAATTATTACATTTTTATTTTAAAAATCCAAATGGGTGCAGATAAATGGTCCTTGAGGCTTTTTTATTTGGGAAAACCCAAAGAATCAGCAGAAAACACATTGGATAAAAAATTAGATATTGACCAAAACATACAATTCTGCACTATAGTGCTACCATTAGGCCAATCTGGCCCATTTCTTTTACTTGAGTAGCAGGAGGAAGTACTACCTACTGACCAAGACCAATTGTTTGTTTTAAGTCAGAAAAAAAAAAGAAGAAGAAGAAGAAGAAGAAGAAGAAGAAGAAAGGAAGGTAGAAAGAAAGAAAGAAAAATCCTAACAACTGCAATAGGATCCTTTGGTGCTTGAACCCCTAATAAAAACACAAAACAGTATTTTCTAATGGCCATGTCAGTCTCCAGATTTAAGCCCCATTGAAAACTGTGGACTTTTTTTTTTTTTTTTTTAAAGAAAAACAGTATACAGTATGTTCATATGTATCAGCTGAAAAATCATTTGTTACATCAGTTCATATTAATATATTACTTAATATAACATTATCATATAAATTTTTGCTCATGTTCTTGAAGTTCTGATAGTTCTGGACTTGTCGATAAATATTTGGGGGTAAAAGCTTCAGAAGTATCTGACAGCTGATGTATTTGATACCGTTTCCTGTTTTGTACATCTCTGCTTGTCCTAGAGCACTCTGCTCTGCTTGTCCTGACGGCAGTTAAGCTATACACCTGCATCTGTAACCACAATTCAGTTATTCAGTAACTGTTGGATTCAGGTTTACAATGGATTAATTCCAGCATTAATGTCCCCTTTGGAGTCTTTATTTGTCCTAGGGCTGCACGATTATGGCTAAAATGATAAACACGATTATTTTGATCAAAATTGAGATCACGATTATTCATTGATTTTAGGAACATATTTTTATTGCACTTTCACATTGAAATAAACAGACCGCTGCTTTCACCTCCATGTTGTGCTACATTCCTGCTAATGTACAAATCTTTACATCAAATTAGACTGGTCCTTAAAGTGCATCATCTCGTAGAAGTAAAATATAAATAAAACTCTACCCAAAATATAGGATAAGTAAAAATAAAAATGCCATCAAGCAAATGAAAGTATGCATCAAACATAACAATATGCAGCCGAATGAAAACAATTCAGGCGAATGCAGAAAAGGACCATTTTTTCAAAAAAACAATTTGTATAATAGAGATTTACTCTGTGGACGAATCTTCATCCACGTTATTTTGGGAATTGTGCACAGCACACCTGAACCAGTTTATCGGCAAAGTTTTTTCCTGTTCGGCATGATGACGTTTAATGTCCTCAACAACGTCTGTAGTCCCATTTAGCAACATGTTCGTGTCCCGATTTCCCCTCGATCAAGCGTCATTTTAGTGACATTGACTTTGTTTACTTTCTACATGTGCATTTGTTATGATTTCTGTCCTGTCTCTGCCCCGTATTGTCATTGGTTGTTCCCTTATGTGTCATTAATTACATTTGTCATTTAAACCCCTCGTGTCTCATTGTTCGACACAAAGTATTGCGTGAGTTTTCCTTGTACCAAACATTGTTCATAATTTCACGGCTCATAGTTTTGATCCTGTTCTCGACACCGTTGTTTGATTCTTGTTTACGCCCGTTTGCCGATCACCGGACCTTCTGCCTGTTTTTGGCCATGCTATTGTCTCATGTTTTGGATTTGTCTGCCTCTCTTCAATAAAGCTCTTATCTGCACTTGCATCCGTCCTAAACCCTCATCACGTGACAGTTAGCAACCGCCTTTTTCAATACACGTAAAAGCTTTTTAAAAAATCATGAGTGGGGTTTTACTGGCGTATTTTATGTCACAGAATAAAACCTGAAAATATTTTGAGCTTGTGTTCACCACAGACCTTATTTCAGGCTTTTAACCAAAATCCCATTCAAAAAACTCATTGACTTTGGGATGGAACCGGAAGGGCTAAAATGTTAAGTGGTTTCCGGGTTTTGGCGTACAAAATGACGTCATCCCTGCACGGAACTTCATCATGCATCAAGACAATGACCCAAAACACACTGGCAACACAACAAACAACTTCATCAGGGGAAAAGTGGAAGGTTTTAGACTGGCCAAATAAATCACCAGACCTTATCTAGATTCAGCATGCATATCACCTCCTGAAGAGGACACACACACACACACATGCACACACACACACCTAGCATAACCTATATAACCTGCATATATTGTAGCAAAAGGAACAAAAAGCTGAGAAGATTTGCTTCCCATGATAACAGTTACTTTGTTTCTCAGGTAACAGTCTTGCTTGCTCTGTTTTCCATGGTAAACCACAACACCTAACAACTGTACTTGCACAAACCCAACATTCGTGTAGAGCTATACACCCAGTGATGTTTAGCCAAAACATAGCCTCCCTCATTAAGAATGATTGTCTGTTACCTCAGGCAGTATAATGACTTAATTCACCTGTCAGGTACTTAGATTAGAAATAGAAGCTATTTAAATCTGCACCTTGCATGTGGCCTGAGGCTAGTTGGACTGCAATTGACTTCTGTAAAAATGTTATACTGCTACAGATGTACATTTTTTAAAATGCTAGAGTTAATAACATTTAACTTATTTGTTAATATTATAAAGAAATTCCGCATGAAATATAAAACATAGTCCTAAAAGACCTGATCCTCTGCTTTTCTTTTTCTTTATAATCCTGCCACCGATACATGTAGGATTTCCTTCTTTTCATGAAGCTTCCTTGTAATGCAATTGTAATGTTTGCCCCATGAAACAACAAGGACACTGTTTTCACAACAGCACTTTGGCATCTTTGAATGTAGCTGTTCACACACATAGACAATTTCTGCATCGCCAACTGCAGATCATCTTGGGATAAGACTGCTCCCTTCGCTTATTTCAGTTTGGAAACCAGCAATATCAATGTATCCAGTAACATTATTTTAGGTTCAGGACCACAAATCTGGCTTTCATGATCAAGGGAAGCAAACATGTGTGGGACTTAGTGTTTGGGATTGTGTAGGCAGTAAAGAGAGATCAGTAAGCATTATGTACACATGTTCTTTGACAACAGCGTTGTGAAACGGTTAACGCTAAAGATGAGAATGCATCTGACTGTTGAAAGTCGCTCAAAGTAAGGTGTGCCAGGTGCACTACATGGTTTTTAACTTCTCAGTGTTTACTGCTGACTCCCTTCTGCCACAACGCAGCTTCACAAACTGCTTGCCCGACTCTATTCATCTGATAAAAACCAAATTAGAGAAAGACGACATGCCTTCTCCTCTCTCAACATCTTTGCCACCTACAATCATGTGCCATGTTACACTAATCCAGACAAAGATACACACAAACACTCATGTACAAACATTGAGACAGTTCTTAGTCTAACCACATTATACCTCATCACTCTACTCTTGTAGAATGACTTGGCCTTGATAACACTGAACACAGGATGTAAGATGTATGTGTGCAGTGCAGTTACCACAATGCTCACACCATGCATGTGTGTTGATCACAGCTGAATAGCAATGAAAACACAGAGCTCAAAGACTACACTCTAAAATGTCTAAAAGGAACAGACCAATTTAATGATTTTGTAATAGTTTTCATGCACAATATTAAAATGCTTCTAATGAGCCCTAGGAAACTTAGTACTGCATATTCACACTGATAGTACTATTTTTAAAAATGATTTTCCCCGTTTTCTATCTACAAGACTTTGTTCTCAATCCCACAAGCATAGCTCTATTTATGGTAGGTAAATGTTCCCAGTTGGACCCCTGATTATAGGGGGACAAAAACACATGGGAAAACCACATTCCATAATATCTGAATGGAACAACTTGTCAATGTGGAAACCCCCTCCTTACAGAAAAAAAAATACTTGGAACAACAATGTTTCATTTCTAGGGGAAATGCATTCTGAACAAGGCCATAGCATTGAGTTAGTCCACTTTGGATTTTACCAAGAACCACTCACTCATTCCTCACTTCTGCTCTCTTGAGGTAGAGAAGTTTTCACACCAGGACAATTGAGACCTTAAGAAGCAACATGCTGGTTTCCAACAAATTTCCACATGTAAACTTTTAAGAAAGACTGGGGCAAAGCTGTTGAGCGAAGTTGAGGCGAGTCTTTAGAATCAGGGTAGTGTATATCTTGCAATATTTGGAAATAATTAAAAAGCTGTGGCTCTTCCAAACTTTTGAATGGTATTATAATGAACAAGTGAACTCAATGAACACATTCAGTACTATAACTGCTGCTTTTTTCACCTTTGAGGAACTACTGGTTTATTGTTTAATGTGGCAGAATGCCTAGAAGAATCAAATTGTGACACACTTTACTACTCGTACAATTCAGCTCCCTAAAATATCACTCAAATACATGCACATGCTGATAATATGAAGCCTCTGTAATTCAGGGTTAGTTCATCATATATCATATATCGTTTCAACTATATGCTAATGTTATATGCAAACATGAATACAGCCAAAAGCACCTGAAGCCTTTCTATGGTGTTATGGAAAATGAGGAAAGCATGCCACCCATGAAGATCAAAAACTTCTTTTTTGGTTTCATCTAGAAAACTGTAGAAATATGCTGCTTGTTTAACATAAACTATTATTTATATCCTTGCTGACTAAAATGCACATTCTTGTGTGATGGCATGATGAACTATAAGATACAAATATGGAAAGAAAGAAAGAAAGAAAGAAAGAAAGAAAGAAAGAAAGAAAGAAAGAAAAGAAGGATGGTTCTCGACTGGGACATATGGAGAACTTCTTCCACTTCCCACTGCTATGGTCAGCCAACACCACACACACCCTGAATTAGTGTGGCCTAGACCCAGCGGAGCCTCCCAAGCCGCATGGGGCCACAGCAGCCAAATCCCACTCCCATCTGATACCCATTGAGTCACACATATGGAAACAGACATGTACATGGGCGTACCAGAAAGTATGCACACTCTGTTTGTATTAACACACGTCTAGCATAAACTTATCAGTTTTCATTTCTTGTGTTTTCTTTTTTGTTTTCTTGTGCACTGCTGTGTCAACACACTAGGCTTTTTGGTGAAAGAAGTGTATAAAGGCATGTGGCAGATCTTGCTCTCTGCAAGTCAACACAACAGGTGATAAAACAATTAATAAAGATTCTAAGAATAGCTACAAAGGATCATCAAAATTGGTCCAGTGAAAGCAGCTTAACTAAGGTAGATTTTTTTTGTGGTCCATATAACATGCTTATGAGTGGCTCTAATACAATTTTAATGGTAATATGGCATCCATTGTATAATTGTACAAAATTACTTCTCATAGACACTAGTAAAAACTAGAGATGAAAGATTTCTTAACATATGTGTTGAAAAGAAATGATCATAAAGATTAAAAAAAAAACTCTAAAAAGCTTTCCACATTATTATATTACTATATTACATACTCAATATTCACTTGTGCAAAGGTAAACTACAGACACACATAAACAAGCACAGCAAACATTTGTAAACATCTCAAGTTTTTAAAGTTATCTATACTTTTTTGCCCCATGCTGTAGTCAATATCGCTGAATAGATACTGTATGTTTAGTTGTGTAGCATGACCACCTGAACTTTGCGATGAAACATTGCTCAGGAAGATGAGGAAAAAGGTCACAGTTCATGTCTTCATAGTGATTTACAATATAAAGAATCACACCACATATCACATACCCACACAAACCTGACAGTATTTTTATAGCTCAAAAAAGGGAACAGTAATATTATGAAGGTTGCATTCTCATTCTGTCAGGGCTTTCGTATTACTAGGGAATTTCATATGTTCTAATGTATTACACTGTGCTAAGGCAACCATTACACTCCTCACATCCCCTTCCTTCTCCATGCCTCACCCCCTCAAGAAAACCGTTTGAGTGGTGGCGATCAAATGGGGCATGCAGGCTTCCCACACACCTGGGAGAGGACATGGTGGATGCACTTCTGCCATTCCATCCTTGTTTGTCCCAGGTTCTGCAATCTAGAGACACACACTACTATGTTTGGGCTGCAAGCAACATGTTATATATATTTTTAGGGGTTTTTTTTTATTCATAAGGCAAAAAGCCCTCTGAAGACCATAAATGTGTCATCAATCTGGGCTTGCTGACATCAATCATTTATGATCTGGGAGCCATGGTTACCTTGAGGTGGGGGATTTTCTTTCATTTTATATCATATAAATAAACATGACAGACTGACTCACTTAGTGAAAGTCTTTTGATGACATAAGATACAGTAGGTGAGAAAAGTACAGAAAGATGAAACATAATGGGGTTACAAGGACTGCTAGACTTTAGTCAGAAATAAAGAGGTCCTAGACAGAAAAGCTCTGCAATGTTCTCTCTTTATTTTGTGGCCTACAAAAAATAAATTCAGTTCATAGTCCACTGCAACCAATGTCTCTCTAAATCCATATTCTTGTGTAACTTTACAGCTCCAGAATAGCATCATATGTAGGCATATTTGCATGCCTGGGCCTGATTACTCGGCACTCCATCTAGCATACAGACATATGCAAAATAATCATCTAAATGTAGTTTATATTTGTGTATACATTATGTGTTTAGAAAGAAATCCAATAACCGAATGCTTCCTTTAGATCCGTAGTTTTCCCCAAATCAGATTATTTACGTGCATGTAAATCATATGAATAATTTCAAAATCAGATTTTCTGAACATATCTATCACTTGGATGACACATCATACCCTTATGAATATAACCTCCCAGCATGTGAACAAGATGAACAGCAGTGCCATATGGGAACATGTAAATGATGCTCAAGATCTTCTGGAAATAAGACTCTGACCACCTCTTAGAGGCTCCTCATTTGCTTGATCATCAGAAGGATTTGCTCAAGCAATTCGGCTACTTGTGTAGTGTGAAACAGCATTGCATTTCTCAAAGTTTCAACAGAAAGACAGTCTGGTCTCATATAAAAGATTAAATTATACTTCCCCTCAGGCAAATGTTTTGCTTCTGCCCTTTTTTTCCCAAAAATTCCTTATATTCTCCAAAATATTTCTGTGAATGAACACATTTTTGATAGATCTTTTAAACTCTTTCACTTGCAGGGATTCAGTTGAATCATAGCAGTCACAAAATCATTAAATATTGTCTACTTTTAAAAAAAATAATAATAAAACCGTATCATATATCCTCATCCTCAAGTTAGGGTTACATAATTACATAATTCTAAGTAAATATGTTATATGGCCAAAAGTATGTGGACGCCTGACCATCACACCCATATGTGGGCCTTTCCCAAACTGTTGCCAGAAAGTTTGAAGCATATAGTAATCTAGAACAGGAGTCATCAATCTTATCTACAAAGGGCCAGTGTGGCTGCAGGTTGTCATTCCATCCAAACAGGAGCTACAACTGATTGCACTTCATTTCATCTTGGTCTCTAATCACCTATTAAGTGTGCTTCTATTTGGCTGGAATGAAAGCCTTTAGCCACACTAGCCCTTTGTGGGTAAGATTGAAGACCCCAGTCTAGAATATCTTTGTGCGCTGTAGCATTAGTATTTCACTGAAACAGACCTAACCCAAACCTGTTCCAGCATGACAATGCCCCTGTGAACAATGCAAGGTCCATAAAGCCATAGTGTGCCAAGGTTGTTATGGAAGAACTTGAATATCTTGCACAGAGCCCTGGCCCCAACCCTACTGAACACCTTTGGAATTAATTGGAACACCGACTATGTGCCAGGCCAGACTAATGTTCACTATGTCAGGCCCAATCATTTTTATTGTCCACCCTAGAAAGCTTAGAAAAGACTAGATGCAAGATTCTCTTGTATACAGTTTTTACTCTCTCTTCAATTCATGCATTTTAGTGACATAAGGGATTAACGGACCTAATACATGTCAAACAAATGAAAGACCATTTGTTATATATGAATACTAACAATGTTATGACATTAGACAATTCCAAATGTTTGGTCAGTTAGTGCGAAGTGTAGAACTACACTTCAGTATGATCTTGGAAAAATAACCCCTTAATTGCTAAATAGTTTCACAGTGTCACTTTATCAATATTAATGCTTTCTCCTGCTCTTTTTCCTTGACATATTATGTTATACATGTTATACAGAGTATGAAAATGTGTCAAAATGTGTGTCAAAATTTCCAATAGAGCACCACACCAAAAAGTTAAACAATACATTTGCTTGAGAAACTACACTCGACAAAGAAAGCTTAAGAAAAAACGAGAAACAGAAGAGGTTACTCTCCAACCTAAAACTTTGTCAACAGAAAGTTTGTATATATGTGTAAGGCTGTGTGTGTGTGTGTGTGAATATATACATATATATATATATATATATATATATATATATATATATATATATATATACACACACACATAATATTCTTAGACAGATAGAGCTATATAGATGTAGACCGATTAGCCATAACATTAAAACCACCTGCCTAAATTTGTGTAGGTCCCCCTTATGCTGCCAAAACAGTTCTGACCCATCAAGGAATGAACTCCACAACACCTCTGAAGGTGTTCTGTGGTATCTGGCACCAAGACATTAGTAACAGATCCTTTAAGTCCTGTAAGTTGCGAGGTGGGGCCTCCATGGATCGGCCCTGTTTGCCCAGCACATCCCACAGATACTAGATCTGGGGAATTTGGAGCCAGGTCAACACCTTGAACTCTTTGTCATGTTCCTCAAACCATTCCCGAACAATTTTTGCACTGTGGCAGGGACCATTATCCTGCTGAAAGAAGCCACTGCCATTAGGGAATACTGTTGCCATGAAGGGATGTACTTGGTCTGCAACAATGTAGGTACGTGTCAAAGTACGTGTCACAATAGTTAGTATGTGTCAAAGTAACATCCACATGAATGCCAGGACCCAAGGTTTTTCAGCATCATACTGCTTGCCTTCTTCCCATAGTGCATCCTAGTGCCATCTCTTCCCCAGTAAGTGCCACACACATATCCAGCCATCCAAATGATGTAAAAGAAATCGTGATTTATCAGACCAGTCCACATTCTGCCATTGCTCCATGGTCCAGTTCTGATGCTCACATGCCCACTGTTGGTGATTTTAGCAGTGGATAGGGGTTAATATGGGCACTCTTACCAGTCTGTGGCTATGCAGCCCCATACGCAGGTGTGATGCACTGTGTGTTCTGACAGCTTTCTATCATAGCTAGCATTAACTTTTTCAGCAATTTGTGCTAGAAGAGCTCTTCTGTGGGATCGGACCAGACGGGCTAGCCTTCGCTCCCCACATGCATAAATGAGCCATGGGCCATCGCCGGTTCATCGACTGTCCTTCCTTGGACCACTTTTGGTAGGTACTAATCACTGCATACCAGGTACACCCCACAAGACCTGCCATTTTGAAGATGCTCTACCCAGTCATCAAGCCATCTCAATTTGGCCCTTGTCAAAGTCTCTCAGATCCTTATGCATGACCATTTTTTCTGCTTCCAACACATCAATTTTGAGCACTGATTTGCTGCCTAATATATCCCATCCGTAGACAGGTGCCATTGTAACGAGATAATCAATGTTATTCACTTAACCTGTCTGTGGTTTTAATTTTATGGCAGATCGGTGTGTGTGTGTGTGTGTGTGTATGTGTGTGTATGTGTGTGTATATATATATATATATATATATATATATATATATATATATATACACACACACACACACACACATGTACAATGGGGTCTGAGACCACAAGTAAAATGCTTCTGTTTGGCATTTTCAATTTAACACAAAGGTTTTCATTACAAATTATATCATCAGCAACAACTTTTAAAAAGTACAATCTAAGAAATATTTTCTTGAATGTCAGAATTTCTTACTATTCAGTACCTTCCCCTTTTTGCTTGACAGCACGCACGCAAGCTGGCATAGACTCCACAAAATCAAATTCATGAAAGTGTCATCTGAACACATTCTTCAATGGAAGGGATAAGACTCAAGGAAAATCTAACCTTTTGTACAAAGGAGTTAAATTTACAGAATTTTCAATTTTGTAAATTCTAAAACTTTCTGTTTCTATAAAATAAAACAAATCCCAGATTTTCAATTTGTGCTCATACGTTTGGACTCTGTATATGCAGGCGTATATCCAGCTAAACACCATAACACACCTACACATTATTATTATTATTATTATTATTATTATTATTATTATTATTATTGTTATTTCATGTTATCAAATTTTTAATGATTTTCTAAGCAACATAAAAAGCTCAAATGCTTGTTATGAAAATTATATGGAAACATTTAGAATTCAATATATCCTGTGTTCTGAAAACAATGCATTAATCTACAAGGCTGCACTTAGCAGCTGTACATGAAGAAGACAAACATCTTCAAAGTAAATGTATAATTTTACTCTTACAGCTATAGCTTAGCATGTTGATGGCATGAATCCAGATTTAAAATGAATCAAGATATATTTTTCCTTAAATCTGACTGGGAGAAGACAGACCTGGCCAGTCAGATGTATCTTTGCTTGACTTCACACTCCAAAATAATTACTTATGAGTGCAATGAAGAAAGACAATAAGAAACTTACAGATGGTGACACTTGTCCATTGGGATGATAGGGCTCCGGCAACATCAGGAACGGGTATCCAGAATACGTTGATGCTTTGTACATCCCTCCATCTTGAGGCTTTGGTACTAAAATATGAAATGTCATATGTTATAACAAAAAGTCTCAGTCACTGACAAAGCCTAAAGGGCAAATATTTATGAGGGATTAATTCAGTCCCAGGTCCAAATACATGGTGGAACGCTTTAATGCACAGTTGCTGTATTTACAGTAACATCAATTTTACTTTCACATGTGAAATTAATGCCCTACGTTCCAAGTTAAAAATAAACTGGGTAGCCCATCTTTATATCGCAGTAAGGCATGAAGAACGGTTTAATGCATCGTACGATGAGAACGTATCCTACCACCAAACGTCAACATTAAAGTACCTTAATTAACTTATTAATCAAAGAAAAATGTGTATTTTAAGTTACCCGACAGTGCGGCTGAATTCTAGGATCATAAAGTGTTGAGTAAGTTTCTATAACGGCAATAGTTCTGACACTACGTAAACAACCGGTTTATATTAATGTGCACGTTTTCGTTTCTATAGCAACAGCTCATTCACAGGTGGACACTCCAGTAATAAACATGATTTGACAGTGTATTGTTATTTAACAGAGAAAAAGGTATAATCGTTGATATGGTGAAGCTTCCTGTTAGGACACGTTTGTGTAACATTTATGGAAGGAGTCCCCAGTGTCAGCTCTTTGTAACAGTCACCAAGTGTTTCGCCATGGGAGATTTTTCAGGACAGAATTGTTCACACTTTCCGGTTTCTCAGTGACAAGATATGCTTTTTATGCTGCATTTTTCTCTTTTTAACTTGAACAGAGAGAGAGAGAGAGAGATGTTGAAAAGAAAGTTAAGCTTATGTCTCGCAGACGTTATATAAGATTAAATCTAACTATAAACGGTTAAAAAGCGCGATGCAACGTTGATTAATAAATTAAAATGTAAAATCCTTAATAAATCGCAGTGGTATTGGCGGAATAGTACACTTCGTTCTGTGAAGTTATACAAAATAAATCCACTTCGCCTCAGGCCGTGGATTATTTTCATGTAACAGCACTGCCCGTCGTTTGTTATTCCTCACAGTAAAGAACAAATTAGCCAGGTGACAATAACAAACAGAAAATGACGCGTAATTTTAAAAGTATGTGTATACACGTAGTACAGTAACACGAAAGGATAGAATTAACCTATAGAACTGAGACTGCAATTATTTCCGTTACGTCTAGCCTTCTTCTGGTTTATTTTCTACTTCCAGCTTGAGTACACTCACCGTCGTTCAGATGTTCGAGATGTTCCCTGTGTTTCTCCTCGTACACTCTCTGCTCCTCCTGGTGTCCTGTTCTGACCACCTGCACGCATTCGGAACAATTGAATTGGATGGAATAAACTTTAGGCTATTGTACTCAAACGGGCCACTGCTGGTTACTGACCATCAACAACCCAGCAGAAAACGCATGTAGAGCAGAAAGCACTTTGCTGCAGAGTATGGCCTCAAAACATAAAGCACAGAGTTAAAAACATGAGGTCAAACAAACACGAGAGAAAATACTACCGGTGGGTGCGAGTTTTGACTGATCTCCGATTCATTCACCAGCGACGATTTCAGATCGGCCAAGTCCCCCTCGGTGAACGCGTTCTCTTCAATCTTCTCGTCTTGTTCTCCTTCATCTTTAAATGCAATCATTTCGTCGTTGGCTCCGAGATCATCTCCCCCTCCGCTATTGAGCTGTGGCATTTTGTCTTTGTTAAAAAAAAAAAAAAAAAAAACAAGAACAAAACCCAAACAAACAAAATATACTTCCACTTTCCTGTTAGAAACTTTTGTAATTTTTCTGTAAATTTAGGGGCTGTAACTATCTGAGAGGAATCAGAGAAAATAGGACCTCGGCGGGATGAAAAGTATTGTAGTCACGGCCTGCAACAAATACTGCTTTTGAGCAGAAGACAAGTCGGGTAGCGCGAACATCAAAGGGCACCACGCGCTGATTGACACTTTCAATGACTGTTGGGGGTTGGACAATAGAGTTTCAGCCAAGGTTTCCGCTCTTAAAGAGACATTGCTTATTTCTGGAAATAAATAAGAAGAAAACAGGGACGTGCAGAGAGTTCCTCAGGGGCAGGGGCTCAAATGTCAAAAAGGGCTATATCACCAAAGAGCTAGTTTTACTACTTTAACTACTTTACTAACATTAATTTAACTACATATTCTTATTACCCTGGTAGACACTGTAAACAGACTGTGTGTGGTCACAATAACAAATATGAGAATGACATTAGGCTACTAAAATAACCTAATGGTATTTTATTTTTACATTCATAGAAATAATTACAACAAAACGGCAACTTTTAGTGGAGAGGTGAATCGAAAGAATCTTTTTTTAAAAAATTAAACATTATGAAATGAAAAAAAAAACTACAGTATTACCATCCACAAATGTAGTGACACACCCACTGTATGTCACTTACTGTAAAGTCAGTAAAACTATTCATTTCACAAATAAATTTACATTTGGCAGCAGCATTTTGATTTCCATAAAACTGCAGCACTGCTTGCTGGACTAGCTTTTTACTCTTAAATTTGGTCATTTTTGCCTTCAAAAAAAAAAAGAAAATGAAAAAAAGAAAACATTTTACAAAGAAAATGAAAAGTGGGTTCATTATTATTCTGTGCAGCGACTCTGCAGCTCATGCTGAATGGAGCAGACACTTTCAGTTTTTAGCATCTGTTGAATGTTCTCCAACTGAACTAAATGGATTTTATTTATATAAAAAAGCAAAATGATAGTTGGGGCGGTGCCACAGGACACAAGGGTAATCGTTGTATGGCAGAACAGAACACCGGTAACACCGACTATCGCAGCAAGCCTAACTCTTTGTAAACATTTGATGCCAACTATCTGTCTCATATTAGTTCACCTTTTTTCACCCATGTTGATAAGGAAGCCGTCCCTTTCACTGCCTCCTTCTTCAGTTTTTCTTTAATTTTCGGCCCTCTCTCTCTGTTTGGCATCATGGCTTTACCGGCTATATAACAAACATATAGGCCTAATATAACAAGTGTACTTGCATGTCTGGAAATTTAACGAATTGAGTAGCTAGTACTCACCAACACACTCCCTCTTAATCAGTCTGAAAACTACCATCAATAAGCATATAAAATGCTGCTAATATTACAATAAGGTTAGCAGATGAGCTAGTGGTCTCAGCATACTCAGCCTCAGAAACAAGACGTATTGCGATCGCGTCATGACAATGAGAGTATCTGATGGCAGACTCGAGTCAGACAAGTAAATAGGAAAATTCTCAGACTTTCTTGTGATTAATTTGCTACTGTTTTGTGCACGATCACGTCTTAATTTGAATTCAAATGCTTTTTACATAATATAATTGTTTATTAATTAATGTTGAGAGGGTCACTTTTAAATCATTTAGAACAAGGGCGGTGGCTCAAGCCCCCAGAGCCCCCCACCCTTTAGCATGTCTCTATAAGAAAACATACCCCCCCCCCCCCATGTTTTATTGTGTAAGGTTTATCTTATTTTAGTAAGTAATATCTGTAATGCACATGGTAAATCCTACCAAATATGTTTAATTTATCAGCACATTTACCCCTTAATTTACTGCAAAAGTACTTTTAAAATCTAAGTAATATAATTTACAAATTGTCAGTATTATACCTAATTATTTTAGTTTTGATTATTGTAGATATATATTATATACCTGAATTAAAATCTAATTCTATTGGAGCGAATTTAATTACTCATATGGTTTAATGGTAATCGTATCAGTATTTTGTTTACCAAATTCTCAGACTGATATACAACAGAACAATCTCCTAAAGTCTTCTGAAATGAAGGTTGGAGTTTAACAGGCAAGGTAGTACATGTAACAGACAAGTTTCCAGCACAAGTCCAGTCCAGAAATCCATCTGTGGAGGTGTTGCAGAGATCCAACTATGGAGGAAATAAATAGAGTCATACCGCTCAAGTATTCACAAAGTATTTGAGATAATAATATAACATCATAAAAATTTAACTGGGTTTGTAAATGCTTCATAATGTTTCTTACAGGTCACTGAAGCCCTGTTAAATCGGAATTGAAAACATGGTGGAACTTAACAATTGTTCTGAAATTAGACCATCTTATACTTATTAAGCTCACAAAGGTTTCATACACATGTGATCTGAATTCAAAATGGCAGGCAGCAGAAATGGACTAACTTAACACTCAGCACTCATATGACTCCTGTATTGTACTTAAAAGGCCTATGTATAAAAATAAAATATCTTCCTCCATTTTTATCATTATTATTTGACTCATATTGTTAATTTATTTTTTAATAAGGTTTCACAGCTTCTTTGGAATCTTATATGAAAAATATAAGTTAGTTATGAGTTAGTCTATTGCCTTGAATAAAAAGAACAACCAAATTCTGTGAATTAGAATCGAATACAAGCAGAAGGTTTATATCTACTATTTGCATAAGGCTGCATATTTATACAATATCATCCATGCATATTAATAAACAGATTAATTATGAACACCCGAACACATTCCAAAATACAAGATCAATGTAAAGGTTTAGTCTTTTTTGTGATTCTTTGACTACTTTAATTTGATTAAGATTTAAGTCCATATTCAGGAGCCAGTTTTGGGTTGCCTAGTTTTTGTTAGAATGACTCATTCATGTTATTCTTATTCTATGATCTTCTATTATGGGGATTCTAGGCATTCTAGTAAGTGTGTTATTCTATAGATTAGGTCAACACTGAAGGGAGCAGGTATATATTACTGATATTTACAGTACAAATCTTTACCGAATAATAAAAGTATCTACCTGCAGCTGTGCAATATTTCAGACTACAAGATCCATAGTGGGCAGCCTGGTGACCAAAGGAATTTTTGTGTGCCAAAACCATTTTTTCCAAAAACTGAATAATAAATTATTATTAATCCAACTGTAATTGTAATAGGAACATGATGTTTATTTTGTTTTACCAATAATGTGCAATTGTGGAAGTAAGGATAGTAAAGACGTGGATTGTTGAAGGTATATTGAGCCTATAATTTGTATTATATACTACAGTGTGAGTCATTGGTCTATTCAACTGAAATTTAAATCCCACAGTAGTCTTTATCTGGGGCTATGCAAAGCCACATTACTTCAGTGGCATACAACCTTCTGCACTTAAAAAGTTGGATAATAAAATGTAAAAGGTATTTGATGAAAAACAGCCAATCACAGTTAAAGTAATTATTCTTTCATATGGGTATTCATGGATTTAATGGATAAATTGCAGTTCCTAAATGATTATACTACATGTTCTAAATAAACTCTGGTCATGTTAAAGAAGAAAAGTAATTCAATCATTTCCTTTCACTGAGGTCAAGACCCCTACAAAGAAACATGATTTAAAACAAGGCACTTGCATGTATTTTATTCCTTTTTATTTTTTTCCTCAAACTAAAAAAAGAGAACAAAAAATGTTGATTGCCTTTCAGCATCTAATATACAATATGCCAAGAAAGATTTGTGTCTCTTCATACTTACACTGTTTCCCAAGTGGCCATGTGATTTGCCAAAAAGGATGATGATTTGGTTTATACTTTACTAAAGGCAATATTTTTATATATAGAACTGTGACAATTTAAAGAAATGTATGAGTGATTATATGGTCCTTTGTAGTTCAGAAAATCATTGGTGAATTTATTCTGATTTTAGTTAGTTTATTCAGTTATTTTATTGTTGCGGACAGTAATTACACTTAAAAGCTAAATCTATAAGGGATAACGATGGGTGAAACAGTGAGCTTAATTGCTTACTTAACCTATAAATTCATAGTCGTAGTCCCATTTTAACATATAAGTGAACAGTAACACATTGAATAACTGCTTAAATTGCTTTATTTGTAGGCTTTGATCTTCGATTAATGAAAACTCACAAGAAATATAGTGCTGGTGACAGACTACCTGGAATCAGCTTGTTTTGTTGTTTGTGTTTCTTTTAATTCACACTTCTGATTAGCAGTTTCTTCAAATAAAGATTGTTGTTGTTGTTGTAGCCAGTTAACTTAAGATAAAGGTCCAATTGTAATTGTAATTTAAATGTTTACAGGTTGCCATTCACCAATCCACATTCTATCAACACCAATGCAGTTATGAGATAGAACAACAGAAACAGATAATATACCTGGGAATATTGTATGTCTACGGTAGTTTACACAAACTGAAGTATATATAAACTCAGCAAAAAAATAAATGTGCCTTTTTCAGGAAACTGTATTTTAAAGATAATTTTTTTAAATAATCTTTACTGATTTTATTGGAAAGGGTTTAAACAATGTTTTTCATGCTTGTTCAATGAACAATAAAAAATTATTGTACATGCACCTGTGGAACAGTCCTTAAGACACGAACAGTTTACAGGCGGTAGGTGATTAAGGTCACAGGTACAATAACTTAGGACACTAAAGAGACCTTTCTACTGACTCTGAAAAACACCAGAAGAAAGCTGCCTAGGGTTCCTGCTCACCTGCATGAACATGCTATAGACCTGCTGCAGGGAGGCATGAGGACTGCAGATGTGGCCAGAGCAATAAACTGCAATGTCTGTAATGTAAGACGCCTAAGACAGTGCTACAGGGAGACAGGAAGGACAGCTGATCAGCCTTGCAATGGCAAACCACGTGTAAGTATGTGTCCCTCCCCAGACGTGATCAAGGACTTGCAAATGTCTTGGTGGAAGAGTGGAGGAACATCTCACAGCAAGAACTGACAAATCTGGTGCAGTCCATGAGGATGAGATGTACTGTAGTGCTTAAAGCAGCAGGAGGACACACCAGATACTGACTGTTACTTTTGATATTGACCCGTCCTTTGTTCAAGGACTCATTATTATAGATTTCTTGAGTTAATACTGATGTCTGGTGAAAATTTCATGTGAATAGCCTCATTGGAAATATATTTACTGAAAAATTTTTGACGCGTTCAATACTTATTTTCCCCACCGTATGCTGCCCAAAGAGGTGTTGATGCAAGTAAAGGAGGCCATCATTAGGCTGAAAAAAAACCCAAAACAGACATATCAGAGAGATAGCAGAAAGTTTAGTAGTGGTCAAATCAATGATTTGGTACATTCTTAAAGAGAAGGAATGCACTTGCAAGCTCAGCAACACCAAAAGGCCTGGAAAACTAAAGTGGACGAATGCTGAACTCTGTCCTTGTTGAAGAAAAACTCATTTACAACATCTAGCCAAGTCAAGAACCCTCTGGAGGAGGTTGGTGTATCTTTGCCAAAGTCTACAATCAAGAGACACCTTCATGAATGTAAAGACAGATGGTTTACCTCAAGATACAAACCACTAGTAACATTCATTTGCTATTCACCTCTAAAAAAGCCTGAACAGTTCTGATGCAAGATTAAACTTGTATGAGAGGAGAAGAGGGAAGAGAAGAGTATGGAGAAGTAAAGGAAGGGCTCATGTTCCAAACCAATACCATGTCATCTGTCAAACAAATGGAGGCAGTGTTATGGCATGGGCATGTATGTGTACAAATGGAACTGGGTCACTGGTGTTTATTGATGATGTGACTGCTGATAGAAATAGCAGGATGAATTCTGAAGCATATAGAGCTTTACTTTCTGCTCAGATTCAGTCAAATTCTGCAAAACTGATAAGACAGCGCTTCACATTACAGATGGATAAAAACCCTAAACATACTGTGAAAGCAGCCCAAGGGCTTATTAAGGCAAAGAAATTAAATGTTCTAAAACATGTGATGACCTCAACCCAATTGTGCATGCTTGTCACTTACTGAAGATAAAACTGAAGGCAGAAAGACAACAAGCAGCAACTGAAGGCAGCTGTAGTAAACACCTGGCAAAGTATCTCAATGGAGGAAGCTCAGCATTTGGTGATGTCCATAGGTTCCAGAGTTCAGGCATTCATTGACTGCAAAGGATTTGCATCCAAGTATTAAATATAATCATAATATTTATAATTATGTTAGTTTGTCCGATTACTTTTGAGCCTGTGAAAATGGAGGGACAAAATGGCTGTAATTTCTAGACGGTTAATATTTTTGTTAAACCCCTTGAATTAAAGCTGAAAGTCTACACTTCAATCACATCTTTATTGCTTAAACACCTGCAACACAACTGTGCAAGCTAACTTGTTGTCATGTCTTTCTTTATTTTGCCACGTGTGTTTTTGTTTTGATTCATGTCCTGTCTCCTCCCATGTCTTGTCGTTGGTTGTTTCCCCTATGTGTCATGATCTTTCTCACCTTTGTTCAGTTTGTCCTTGATTAGTTTGTGTATTTAAAGCCCTCGTGTTTCTTTGTTCGGTGCAAAGTAATTTTCAGTGTTTTGTCGCCTGACCTTACCAAACCATTTTTTCTGTTCTCTCATTGTGTGTTTTGGATATTCCATCATATTGCTGTTTGCAGATCACCCAACCTCTGACTGTTTCCTGTTTTTCTGACTCTTGGTTTGGATTTGTCTGCCTCCTTCTCTAACAAAACTGCAACTGCATCTCAACTTGTGTTACATGATGACACCCCTCTTACAATGGCAGGTGTTTGTGGTGTAAAAAAATTAAGCCAAAATAAATGGACAGAACTTTTTCCACCCTCAATGTGAAATAACATTGTATAAAAAAATTAATAGAAAAATAATCAGAAACTTACAATAACCAAGTAGCATAACTAAACTAATACTTTGTTGAAGAAGCTCAGTCTTTTTGGGTAAGAGTCTATCAGCATGGCATATATCTTGATCTGGATATATTTTCCCACTCTTTCCTGCAAAAACATTCTAAATCCATCAAAATGTATCAGGGCATCTCCTCTGCACAGCCCGCTTCAGGTCACCCCACAGATTTTTTTTTGTTGGATTCAGGTCTTTGGTTAAGCCATTCTTTTGTTCATTTGGTTGTATACTTTGTGTTATTGTTTAGCGGAAAGTTGAAATTCTTTTTCATTTACAGCTTACTAGCAGACACCTGAAGGTTTTCACTAAAATGGCATTTGTAGCTATTCATGATTCCCTCCACCTTGATAAAACCTGCAGTTCTGGCTGAAGAAACGCAGCCCTAAAGCATGATGCTGCCACCTCCATGCTTCACCATGGGTATAGTGTAATTTTGGTGATGCTTTTTGCACCAAACATATCATTTGGAATTATGCAATTATACCTTTTGGAATTGGTCTCATCAGACCATAACACATTTTACCACATGGTTTGGGGTGATTTAGTTGGACTTAGATGTTTTTTTGTTTTGTTCTGTCTAGCCACACTACCCCATAACCCAGGCATGTGAAGAATAAGAGATTGTTGTTATATGCAGAGAGTAATCAGTACTTGTCAGATATTCCTGCAGCTCCTTTAATGTTGCCATAGATCTATTGTAAGTTTTGTCTTGTCCTTTTGTAAATTTTGGAGGTACATCCTGTTCTTGGTAATGTCACTGTGGTACCCCACAGTGCTACACAGTTCTGCGCTTGTTAATGTATGGCTTTCACTGTGCTCCATGGTACATCTAATGTTTTGGAAATTCTTTTATACCCCTCTCCTGGTCGATACCTTTCAACAAGTGAGATACCATACATGCTTTGCAGACCATGACTTCAACAGTCAGATAAAACCAAGAAGATGTGAAGAAAATCCTACAGACACAGCTGATCTTTAATTGAGGTTCATCAGAATAATTTCATTGATGACTGCTGTATGATAATTACTTTTGAACATGAGATTGAATATTATTAGTTCATGCTGAACACAGCCACATTCCCCATTATAAAAGGGTGTGCACACTTTGCAACCAGGCTATTGTAACTTTTTATTTTTCCTAATTTTCCCTAAAATATTTATGATTGTTTTTTAATTTTTATACATTTAAATTTCACATTGAGGATGGAAAAAGTTTTTCTTGGTTTAATTTTTTTTTAAAACCTGCCATTTTAAGGGGGTTGTGTAGACGTTTTATATCCATTGTGTATATACTGAGTATATTTTGTTTCGGGAAAGGCTTCCTTCATTGAGTGGTTTATGTTTTTTTGCAACTTTAAAACTTAAATGAATAAGTGACAAACTCTTTTATTTCATTTTTAGATTCTGGACCTGAGAGTACATTGTTGTAAGTCAATTTCGCAAAATACTTAAAAATATAAGTATTATTTTAGAGCTGTAGCAGATGTCATTCTATGATTTGTCAGTTTATACCAGTTTATGTTACAACATTAACTAAATTATTTTATATTGATCACCGAAAATATGTGATCTGGGATAAAAAGGTGTTATTTCCTTAACATGCTGTAAAAGGACAAGAGCTTGAACGTGAGCTTCTGTGCCATTTGCAGCCTGGGCAGTTAAGGCCCTTTCATGTGGAGCCAAGTCATTCACTCCTCACTGTTTTACACACACATACACACACACAGAAAGAGAGAGAAAGAAACCATGCTAAAGCATACACGCATACATATTTGTGTAATAAGTGTAATCTTTTTCTCTGCCTGCATGCCAAACCATGGCTTCTATTTAAAGACATGCAAGAGCAAATGAACCCGCTTGTGCTGCACTGTTGCAGGTTTCCTCAGTGGAAAAAACAGTTTGTGTGTTTGTGTGTGTGTGTGTGTGTGTTTATATATGTGTGTCAGAGATATTTTGGGTTTATAGTTTCATTACTGTAGCAAGTTTCTTATCTACAGTGGTTAACTCACATGAAGAGCTGTGTGTCATCTTGTACATGATTTATTGCTTTTCTGTATAAAATACCTTTCTAATCCCCCATCCAATCATCACTGGTCTGTTGTTGATCCAAAAGTCAGGATGCGTTAAAAATATATATATTCATTCATCTCCAGTAAGTGCTTTATCCCGGTCAGGGTTATGGTGGATCCGGAGCCTATCTCTGGAACTCTGGGCATAAGGTGGGACAACAACCTGGATGTGACGTCAGTCCATCACAGGGCACCCGCACACCTGCACGCACGCACGCGCACACACACACACACACACACACACACACACACACACACACACACACCAGACAACACCTTATCTTAGCCAATCCACCCACTGGCATGTTTTTGGACAGTGCAAGGAAGCTGGAGAACTCCGATGAAATCCACGCAGACACAGAATAACACATGAAACTCCACACAGGCAGTAACCAGAGCTCAGGATTAAATCATTAACTAAATCATAACTTATTAATCATTTAAAACTTTACTTAAATCATAATTATTACTAAGTAAAAATAAGTAAGGAATAAAGTATAGTAATATGGCAAATTGTCAACCTATCTGTTTATAGTTTCTCTCAGCAGCTATAAAGATTCAATCCCTTACCTTACCTCTTTTTCACTATTAAAGACTTTACCAGTGCTGCTGTTGATTTCCCCATATAAATTCTGACCATAGCACATTATCATCAATTTTCTGTCAAAGGGAACAAAGAACAAGCAAACAGATCAAAAAAGATTTTGAATTTATTTCTTAAATTATCTGACTGAAATAAGCAAAGACTCTATCCATTAGCAGTTCCAAATCACAAATTATCCATCAATAAAAATTAAACTTACTTGACACAATTAAATAGAAACTTAATTTTAATTGTGAGGCATGTAGAATTTCCTATTTTCTTGTTTTTGTTTTCAGTGTAAACCTCCTTTTCTGCACATTTTAAAGATATTTCACTTTGTCTTATATACCATTTTTATAATGATAATTTTTTCTTGATCTATCATGATATGATTGCAGGAGACAATAATAAAGTATTTCATGAAATACAGGTTGCTTAAATGGGCTGGTGAAGTACTTTACAGTTTGTTTTTCTCTCTTAAAGGGCCTGAAAGTGATTCAATTATCTAAGGGACATCTAAATTCAGTGGATCTAAAGAGACTCACAAGACCATGGATTGGGAAAATTGTCCTTATTGGTTTTAAATGTTTATGTCACTATTAATTTTTTCTGATGTCTAACCTGATTGTTCTTGATTGTTCATGCTAAGCAGATGTTTAGCTAATTGAAGCACCATGGTACAAATTGCTTAAGCTCTGTAGAAAGTTTTAATTGTTTAAGAGGAAAGGGTAAAGGATATTTTTTCATGTAAGATGTTTTTAATATTAAACTGTACGAGTTTCCAGAATTTTTGTAAAGGTACAAACATGAATAGATTTATGTGTTAAAACTACAGATATTAATAAAAAGAATTAAAGTTAGAAAACAGACTGTTACACATATAGATTACAGGTATCACCATCAGGAGTTGAAGTGAAATTTGGAAGGTGGTGGAACTTTTGGAAGAGGTTGCGGTGTCAATTAGATCTCATGCCTTGTACAGAACAAAAAAATTACAGAATTGTTGAAATGAAGACTCTTGAAATGAAAAACAACCCAGTGCCCACTTTTCAGGGAGTGGGGTCAGGGGTTCTGCTGCAAATCAGTTATGAAATATCAAATTACACAAGGCAAATTAAACATTGCAGTAGAATGTAGGTTGTGTTTCTTAGGTGGATTTCAGTTAAATAAAACATTTTATATCAAGTTCAACATTGAGTCATTATCTACAAAACTCCTCACACATATTTGGCACCTCAGACTCAGTGTGAAGAGAACCCATTAAAAGGTTCAGAGATATCTAGATGATGTGCAAACTGCACAAAACTGTACTCATGTTACAGCACACACACAGGGAACACTACTTGATCCTCATCAGATCGAAGACAAACTTCAAGTTCATTTACAATCTCAGGTAAAGAAATCTCTCTGGCACCAGCTAAATCATTCCCTAATATAAGGTGAATACATTTCATGAGAAACTGTAAATGCAGCCCAACCTTTACATTGCCTGTCACTAAACTACACTGAAGATGAATATTATATACTCCTAAACACTTCCTAGATACATCTGACACAACAACAGTTTGAACAGACATTGATAAAGCTGAGTCCCGAATGAATGACGTGATGTGCAGATCCCGTATCCTTCAATATTTACACTCATATACACTCAGCTGACAGTTTGAGTAGCAACAAAGCCAACAGATTTATAAGTGTGATGAGGCTTTGCTTCAAGAAAATATAAAACATGCCATAATGAAATGATATGTTGCACAACAGTAAAAAGAAACACAGGAACCTTTAGAAGTGATACAACCTAGATTGGCATTTTTAGTGGAACTTTAGCAGAGGTGGGAAGAGTAGCCAAAGATTTTACTCAAGTAAAACTACTTATAAAAAAGAATTACTCTAGTAACAGTAAAAGTACTAATGTTAATAATTGCTTGAGTAAGAGTAAAAAAAAAGTATCCAATGAGAAGATTACTCAAGTAACAAGTTACTACTCGCTTCAGATCTGATTAAAATGAAGGGAAAATCCTGAACCTCAGTCTGCATGGAGAACTGTAAGTCACACCTCTCCTTAAAAGTCTGTCTGTTCTGTTTATATGATATAAAACCTGGGTTACAGATGAAGCAGCATATCCCAGTCCACAGAACCTGTCATTTTCAACACAAAACCTCACACACGCACACCAACAAACAAACATTTTCCCAATGATTGACTATCTTTATTTTTTATGTTAACAACACAAACTTGTCAGCATCTGCAGTTAAACAAGTCAACAGAGAACAAAAGAACAGACTGTGGAATAGAACAGAAAATAAAGTGTGTAGAGAGAAAGGGAGTGTTTACCTGAGTTAGTGTGTTTGTTTTTTTGTGTGTGTGTGTGTGTGTGTGTGTGTGTGTGTGTGTGTGTGTGTGTGTGTGTGTGTGTGTGTGTGTGTGTGTGTGTGTCCTGCCTATGTTGACATGCTTGCTTCTTTCCCCTCTCCAGGACAGAGCCTGCTGTAAAAAAGTGAGCAGTTGTTGCAGACGGATTCAGACCACTACAGCGTATGGCAAGACTTGCGACCTCATTATACATGATATAAACTAATTATTAAAAACTGCATATATTCATTAACATTTAACAGTAACAGAGGAACACCACAGAATGTAGTTAAGTAAAAGTCCATTTCTGTGATTAAAAATTAACTTGAGTAAGAGAATAAGTAGGGCCAGTTAAATCTACTCTTAAAAGTACTTTTTTTCCCAAAAGGTTATTCAAGCAAATTTAACGACATAAATGTAGTGCACCTCTGAACTTTAGTAATTTCTAGAACAAGTCTACACTAATAAGGTAGGCAAGGCAGCGAAAGGCATTCTTTTGACACTTGTGGGTCAGGACAAATGTTCTTGATACCACTTTTTTAAAATCTCATTTAAATATATAACAAAACATCCAGGTAAGCAACTTTAATAAAATCTTCTAATAAAATCAATTCTTTTGGCTGTGCCAAATTCTCATCATTACTTGAGACATAACATTCATCAAGCAAAGCTCTCTTTTCCCTTGCAAGCTACCGGAAAGTTAGATTTAAAAAAATTGTTGGTGGGCTTTAGGGACCTATTCAAATGAACACAATTCAAATGAATACAGTTTCTTTAACCTTTGGATAATCTATGTAATCTAGTATGGAATCTTCTCTGTAGTTTTAATTGGAATATTTCCTGATATTTACATCTAGATGAAACAATTAAACAATTAGAACATGGCACCTTTTGTTTGATCTCACCCATTTTTCAAGTGACCAAAAATATTGGAACCTGTGACTGACACGTGTTTCTTGTTGCCCAGGTGTACCCTGTTTCACTTGGTTTACGCCCACCCTGGGTTTTGCCTGTGAAGGCTGCATTTGTTGTTAAAAAGGATAAACCAACATGGAAACTAGAGAGCTATCTATGGGGAAAAAGAAAGACATTTTGAAGCTGAGAAAAGAGGGAAAATCAATCAGAGCCATTGCACAAGCATTAGACATAGCCAAAAAAAAACAATTTGGAATGTGTATTTAAAAAAAAACAAAAACAAAAACAAAAAAACCTTTAAAAAAATGGACAGTTGAGGATTAGAAATAAAACCTCCAGTTTCGGTGCGTCTGTGCCCATGATGATCATGTCTCAGATTCTTGTTCTTGGCTGACAGGAATGGAACCTGATTTGGTCTTCTGCTGTTGTATCCCATCCAGCTGTTGTGTTTTGCATTCTGAGATGCTTTTCTGCTCACCCTGGTAGTAAAGAGTGCTTATTTGAGTTATTATAGACTTCCTGTCAGCTTAAACCAGTTTGGTCATTCTCCTCTGATCCCTCTCATCAAAAGCTGCAAACCCTCCACTCACAGAATGTTTTTTTTGTTTTTCACACCATCCTGTGTAAACTCTAAAGACTGTGGTGTGTTAAAATCCCAGGAGATCAACAGTTTCTGAAATATTCAAACCGGCCCATCTGGCCCCAACAACCATGATATAGTTAAAATCACAGAGATCACACTTTCTCCACAATCTGATGTTTGATGTGAACATTAACTGATGCTCTTGGCCTGTATCTGCATGATTGTATGCATTTTGCTGCTGCCACATGATTGGCTGTCTGGATAACTGCATAAATGAGCAGGCATACAGGTGTTCCTGTTAAAGTGACCGGTGACTGAACTAGACTCCTATGAGATTCATTTCAATGCCAATGAGAACTTTGAAGGAGCTGGAGAGATCCATTACTCAGACGTAAGAAGCAGGAGAACCACAGTCTGCACACTCCAGGCTGGAGTGAATGGAAGAGTTGCAAGAAGAAAGCTATTATTGAAAAAAAGTCACATAAAATCTTATTTCATAAAGGGTTTTTTTTGGATTCATCAAACATGTGGAAAAAGGTTCTCTGGTCTAATAAATAAATTGTATTTTTAACTTAGACATATTGGGACATTAAATAGTTTAAACATACAATACTGTGCAAAAGTGTTAGGCACATTCAAAGAAATGCTGTAGAGCAAAAATGCCTTCAAAAATAATGAACTTAAATACTTCTCCATTTAAAAAAATACTATAGAGCAGTAAATAAATATAACAAAGTCAATATTTGGTGTGATGACTATTTGTTATAGTCTTAGGTAGAAATAGTGTAGGTTTATAAGGAACTGAGCTGTAAGTGTTGGAGACTGTCGCACGCAGAGTGTTTGACTGTCGCACTCGCATCTTATTTTTGCAGCGAAACCCAACAGCCTTCATTGTGTTTTTGTCTGAAAAGTGTCTCTTAACACTTAATATGCTGGTTTCTTTACTGACATACAAACATTTTTTCTGTAACATTTAATTTTGTGCTGGAAAACTAATGTTTGGAAATCTAAAATGTTTTTGTACTTGATAATGTAGAAGTCATAAAATAAAAATCTATAGCAAAGTTTGTACTAAAAAAAAATAGTGTGCCTAAGACTTTTGCACAGTACTGTAGTTTTGTTATTTTTAGGAGGATATTATTTTCCAAATTCAGTCTAAAAAGTAAATCAGTAATACCTCATAGCATGTTTTATCCATAGTGTTAAAACTGATGTTTTTTATATACGTAGTTGTTGATATAAATTTTTTCTTGTTTAAGCAATTTTCCACCATTTTTTTTTTAACGTTTTGGTATGTCAGTTTATAGAGAGCAAGTGGAAATTCTTAGTATGATGAAAGTTTTATAGTGAGGAGCTATGCAGATGTGAGAGATGTGTGGGTGGTGAAGCCCTCCACGTACACATTCACTCAGATGGTTACCTGGCACTAAGCATTTCCTGATTCTGTGCTTGTAAGATGAAGCAATCGCATGCAGCACTTTGTGGCTATGATCACATGAAAGTGCAAAGCGCTAAGCTGCAGTGGAAAATATTCTTGCTACACTTCTGCTGATATTCTACTGGTGCAGAGAATTACCATGAAAATCCAACAGTTAAACACAATGAGACACATTTAATCTATTTGATCATGGTTTTCACTTTCATTACATACAAACAATGAGTTTAAAATCCTCCCTCTCCTTGTTTTAATCAATTTACTTTTGTAAATGTTAAATACAATTATAATTACATGTTTAAAAAATAATAATCAAAAAGTTTTCTTTTTTGCAGTTTTAAAAATTTTATGCTGTTAGTAATCATAAATATTCTGATACATATGTGTAAATGAAAATACTACTGTAAATTAGTGTAATGAGATTATTTTTGTCTTCCACGGCAGTAGCAATACTGTGCACATTTCTGTTCCTGAAATAACAGAATGCAAATTGAATACAGGAATAGAATATAGAAATATTAGACATAAAAACACACATTTGGACTATTTGCAAAACATTTCAAATTCTGTCTTTTATCTTTTATCATACTGACTTTCTGTATTTTTATTTTATGTGGATCTGCATTCACAACTGTGACACATTAGTGCATTTGACAATATACAAGTTTTCTAGTAATAAAAACCAAAGCATTTTACGCAATGTTGTTGAATTCTATGGTAGTATTATGTAACAATACATATTTACTAAGAAATAAAAAGCCTACTGTATTTTGTCTGATATATCATGATCTACCTCAGAATGTGTTTACAGTAAAAAAAAAACAACAACAAACAAACCAAAAAAAAACATTATGGAAAATAAATTATTCATTATTTCCCATAAAATAACACTTTTTGGCTAAGTAAAAGTCTTTCAATAATGTTTCTGTAAAGAGACTATCATTCATTTAGGATGTTATTTTAAATAAAATATAAATAAAATGATTTTAAAAAACCATGTAATCTAACATTTTAAATAAAAGTAATTTCATTAAATATTTTAACACCTCTAAAAAGATTTTGTTTCACTACACACTGTTTGAACAATTACAATCAGAACATTGTACAATTGTAATTGCACAATTGTTGCAATTAACTAATCACATTACTGAATATTCATAACTCAACTCAACCTTTATTTATAGAGCACATTTATAACAACAGGAGCTGAACCAAAGTGCTTTACAATACACATTTCAATCACAACATAATATGTATTATATACCCTTAGATAAATACTAAAATCTATACCCATAATTGAAATTTATTCAAAAGCTAATGAATAAAAATGTGTTTTTAAAGCAGCAAAGCAGATTTTAAAATGCAGAGCATCAGAGCTGACCTGATATGAACTGGAAGCTGACCTAAGTGCTCTAGTAGGAGAGTAAAGGACAAGAAGGTCACAGAGATATTGAGGCACAAGAGCAGATAGAGCTTTGTATACATAGAGCAGAATTTTAAAATCTATCCTCCATTTTATGGGGAGCCAGTGTATTACTGGTGTAATGTGATCAATCTTTCTAGACACTGTAAGGAGCCTAGCGGCTGCATTCTGGGCCAGCTGTAAACGGGACAAGGCAGTTTGAGGCCGTCTGGTATATAATGAGTTGCAATAATCTAACCTTGACGATCTTGGCGAGTGAATTACAATTTCTAGCTCTGATTTAGAGAGAGAGGTTTTTTTAAATCGCAGATGGAAAAAGCTGCTCTTAACGGCACTGATTCATCTATATAAATGTAGTGATGAGTCCAAGATCACCCCAAGGCTCCTTGCGTGCTCTTACACATTTAACGACAGCGGACCAAGCTAGTCGACCAGTCCAGATAAAGAGGACTTGGAGGTGCTGAGAATCAGAACTTCAGTTTTGCTCTCATTTAACTGTAAGATATTGTCTGCCAGCCAGCACTTGATAACAGCAATTTAGGGCATTCTCTATTGATTATCCAAGCATGCTGGTAAATAAAATTGAGTTTTGTCAGCATAGCAATGATAAGACATGCCATATGTCTGAAAAATTTAGGCCAGTGGGCGCATGTACACTAAACAATACACTACAGCCTCCACACAGTAAATATATTCATATTTAAAAAAAAAAAAAAATCATGTTCAGCACCATATGTGAATTATTCAGATCACTGAATAAAATCACTTAGTTAAACCTGAAAATGTAAATAAATAAATAAATAAATCTGTTCTTTTGTGTAGTTTATGAATATATTTTCATAAAGCATAAAAAACACCATATCATTTTACTAAACAGAACTAAAACAGTTTCACTGAAGGCTTTGACTGAGGTCATCAAGTGGCGATCATTTGTAGACAGTGCCCATGTTTTGAGAGAGAAGAGAGCACGCACTTTACTCAAATGTGGCTGATTATAGCATGATTTTGATTTATGATTTTTGGACTTGGTAGGCCATTCACAATAAACATTTTGTGCTTTGTTGGTCTTTTTTGGGAATTGGCTCTTGGTGATGGCTATTTGGTTCTAATTTGAAGTGTGTGTGTTAGCTTACTACAGTGGGATGAAAAGAAAATCTAAATATTTCTTGAAGATAAAAACTTGATTCAAACTTGAATTAGTTTGGCACATGATACATTCAATTTTCAGATTTCTATTATGCTGTTTTGGGACCATATTTATTGCTAAAATTCTTACATAAATAAATTTCAATTTAATATTTTCCCCTTAATAATGAAATTGACTAGAACTCTTTCATCATTAGAAACCACTAAGATAGTTCATATGGCGGAGGTTCGGCCAAGCGGAAGTGTTTGTTCGCCCCCGAGGAGACAACACACTGCCCGCTGTGTTTCGCCCTCACTCCTCCCGCACCATTAGGGCTGGACGCCATGGTGCACATGAGGCCGAGGTCACATCTATATGCTTTTCCCCCGATCGCTCTGCTCCAACAAGTTCCAGCGAGAGTTCGCCAAGACCATCTACGTCTGCTGCTAGTAGTACCTTATTGGCCAGCTAGAATATGGTTCTCAGAGATAATATCCCTGCTAGATGGCACTCCTTGGGAGATTCCCATCCGCAGGCATCTACTGTCTCAAGCCAGAGGGCTGATTTATCACCCTTGGCCGGAACTATGGAAACTGTGGGTCTGGCCCCTGAGGGGCACCAGCTCATAGATTCTGGTCTCACAATTGAGGTTATAGAGAGCATGTTGAATGCCAGAGCACCATCCATGAGGAAATTGTATGCACTCTTTTTGTCTTGTGGTGTGAGAACATCAGCTAGACCCAGGGAACTGTGAAATAGCTACAGTCCTGGAGTTCTTACAAGGACATTTCTCAGCGGGGTCAACTCCTACAATCAGGGTCTACGTTGCTGCCATTTTGACCAGCCACGCTCCTATTGATGGAGCCTCTGTGGGGCAACATGCTCTAACTTCAAGGTTTATGCGTGGTGTCAGGCGGCTGAGGCACATCTGGAGACCACGTATACCTTCCTGGGACCTTTCTGTGGTCCTGGAAGGTCTGTCAGTTGTCCCATTTGAGCCCTTAGTGTAAGCCTCTGAGAAGCTTCTGACACTAAAGGTAGCTCTTCTGCTGGCCCTGATATCTCTCAAGCAAGTAGGAGATCTACAAGCTTTCTATGTTGCCCGTTCCTGCCTTGACTTTACCCCTGGATTATCCAAGGCCTTCCTGTATCCTAGATTATATTCCTAAAGTGCCTACGTCTGCTGCCCAGCCAGTAGTGTTGCAGGCTTTCTGCCCTCCTCCGTTCCTCACAGCAGAACAAGAGAAATTGCACCTACTCTGTCCAGTAAGGGATCTCTGTACTTACGTTCCACCGCTCCGGCCAGTGGCGTAAGTTGGAGCAGCTGCTGGTCGGCTTTGGCGGCGACAGTAGAGGTGATGTTGTGTCGAAGCAGCATATCTCTTATTGGATAGGGGAAGCAATCTCTATCACTAATGAGGCGCGAATAAATAGGCATAATGTTACACAAGCTTCAGATACCGGTCACGCACAAAGGCGCTTCCCACAGCATGTAGCTCAAGCTACATCTCGTTACCTTCTCAGGGAACTGGGTTACCCAGACGATTTGTTTCTAGCCCATACTGTTCAAAGGCTATTAGCATAAACATGAGTGAAAATTTGAGATGGTAGTGCTAGAGGGTTTGAGATAGCAACTCCAAATTTGCTATGGTAACATTTCATATTGTCTCCTATCCGTGTGCCAAATTTCATAACTTTCCTATGTATGGTTTGAAGGGCTGATAGACTCAAGAGCAGAAGAAGACAACGAAGACTAACAATCATAATAGGTGCACTAATGCACTTGCAGTGCTTACCCCCTAAAAAGATATATTTTTTAAATACCATAAGTGAATCTTAATCTTAATCTGAATTGTTTAATCTTAATCTTAAACAAGCACTAAAAAAGACTTGGAAAAAGCATCTTATTGAATAAATTATCTAACACATAACTGCATTAAAATTAATAAAAAATAATAAAAAATGCCTCCATCCATTTGCTCTGAGATGATCAATGTCATGCAGCTCCCACACATAGGATAGTGTGCACACTGCCATCTTCTGTTCTGAAAGTGTTGATAATGCGGTCTTCTGTTCAGTCGGTTAATACTATGCTTCAATGTTTTATCCATTTATACACATTGTATTAATCTCTGAAATACTCAGTTACATAGTGTACCATAGTCAAATGTAACAATAGTGCCAAAAGAGGTAAAGGACAAGTACATTATCTTTAAATCAATGCAGATTTCATGTAATTATTGACATGAACATAAAATTACTGACATGGATATAAACTCAGTGTTATTAATTACGAATACTTTGTTGGCAACATAAATGACATGTTATCAGGATGGGTATATTGGGTGGGGAAACCATTCAGTGGCCGATCTTGAACTAGACATGGGGGGGGGGGGGGGACTCGCTGTCCAGAAGTAGTGGTAAGATATTATTCTGACAATTGCAATCTTCCATTCTCATCTCTTTGCTAAGAGCACTGCCCTAGCTACTGGGTCTGCATTTACTTTCTGGCAGTGCCTGGCAACTCCCTCTTTCTTCGTGGGCATCTAAAATAACTCGATAATATTAATTTTCTTTATTAAAAATTAAAAGTACAAAAATGCATTCGAATATTAATATTTAACATATTTGTCAGTGCTAAACATCCTTCATATATCTTAAATATAAATAATATGCTAAAGTTGTTATCTAAACAGTGATACTGTCATTCAGTGTAATGGATCCCACTGTGGTATAACAGAATTTGCATTACACCGAATCACAAAAACATTAGCCGGAATGATGAAACTTGTACTTCAGCTTATATTGCAGGCTGTCAACTGGCTACCTATATCAAATAGTGAGCTTAACCACTAATCACAATCATTCACATCATCTACTTTAAATTCAGCAATAAAAGTGGTGGGGTTTTTGCATTTCACTGAATGACATGTGGTTCTGGAACTTAGAATACCACACCATGAAAAGGTGAAATTATCAAATATTTAAGAGCAATAAACTCACCTTGCTGCATCACCACACCGTCTTCAGGGCACCTTTTGATGAGGTCATGGACTGTTGAATGATTATTAGTTTTTGATAAGATTTCAAAACGGCTTCTTGATCCTGTTACACTGAATGACCTCTAACAAACTGCATATTTGGGACACATTCCTTTTAATATAACACAGCCAACACTTATTTGAACAGACCAAGAAAACAAATAGATTATTTTACTTGGTAGTTTATATGTTTATTTAAAGATGCAATGGTAAAATCAAAGTTCAGACCATTACACTGAATGACAATTTTGCAGTTTGGAACATTATTTCACCCATATTTTGACTTTTTATCTCCACAAAAGTAATCTGAAACATTAAAGGAGACAGTTTACTTTCACTTAATAGGTTTTCTATGTATATAAGATTACTTTTGTAAATTTAATTAGTTGAAGACAAAAAATGGGGACATCTCATCTTTGACCCATTTTCTTATAGCCAATTCCCATTTTGTGAAGCTCAACGACCTTTTGTCACACATCACAGCATTATTCCTTGGGCTTACCCATCGTTATGAATGACTAAAGGAATTTGGCCTGTGTGTTACCCCATATTTATACCCCTTTGAAATAGGAAGTCATAGTTGAACAATTTCCTGTTCCTAGTCACCCAGGTATACGAAAAAAAATTTAAAACATCAATGGGAACATACTTCACATATATTTTTCTTATATGAATTCATAGGGGTGCCAATAATTGTTGCACACCTATATTTAACAAAAAACATTTTTATAAACCTATGTTGTGTTTGCAATTGTTTGATATCCATGAGAGCAGAATATTTTTTGAACAGACGATCAAAAGGTTAAACAATAAAGACAATTTTTCACTGCTTTCTTTGCTCATATTCACCACTGTAAATATATTTTATCCGCTGTAGGGTGGCTAGATGAAAGCTCTTTCTCACAAAAAAACATCCAAGCCCAACTAAATCACCCTAAACCATGTGGCAAAATGTGTTATGGTTAGATGAGGTCAATTCCAAAAGATATAATAATTAAAATAAAAAATCCACCATACCCATGCTGAAGGATGGTGGCAGCAGCATCATATTTTTGGGCTGCTTTTTGAACTGCAGGTTTTATCAAGGTGAGAAAATCATGAATATCTACAAATACAACCCGATTTTAGTGCAAAACATTCAGGTGTCTGCTAGTAAGCTGAAGATGAAAAGGAATTTCAGCTTTCAGTATGACACTGACCCAAAGAACAGATCCAAATCAACAAAGGAATGGCTTAACCAAAAGACGATCAATATTTTTGAATGGCCGAGCCAGAGCCCAGACCTGAATCCAACAGAAAAATCAGTGGGGTGACCAGAAGTGGGCTGTGAACAGGAGATGCTCACACAATTTGACAGATCTAGAATGGTTTTGCAAGAAAGAGTGGGAAAATATTGCCAAGTCAAGATGCACCATGCTGACAGACTCTTACACAAAAAGACAGAGTGGTGTAATAAAATCAAAAGCTGCATCAGCAAAGTATTATTTTAGGGGTGTGCACACACTTGCAACTAAGTTATTGTAAGTTATATCTATTGTATGTACAGATTAAGCAATTGTACTAGTACATTTAATGTCATAAGAAAAATAACAAAAGGGTCCAGCCCCAAAACTGCATAATAAAGCTAGAGACTGTCCTTTTCTTTAAAACAAATATTACTAAATAAAGAAAATTACTAAAATGATTGATGCCAGTAAGCATGTGTTATGCAGACTATAAATAAATCGGCATGTGCTCTTAGGTCATGTTAATCATTTGAAATTAAATGATTGCGCTGGTGCTGGTTACATTCAATATTAAATTTTATATTTAATACACTAATTAAATCATTAAATAGTGACATAGCCCTCTCAAAAGCCACAGAAAAACATATTAGCCAGTCTATCCCTGAAATATCTGAAAAACAGTAAAGAAAATAGATAATTAGGGTAACACAAACTGGATACACAAGGTTTCTTGATTCACTCTAAATACACAAAAGTATCCTGAAAATTAAAATCAGCAGTTTGCATTCACAATTAATAACCTCAACTCTATCTTTAAAGATTATAATATTCATCTATAACATTATGGTATGCGGTTGTTTTAAAAGACATAATTATTGGTCATCTTCAATGAAGGCATTGCCTCATCAACATTCTGGTCAAGCCGATGGTATTCTATGCTGCGAGTGCAAAGGCCTTCCCTCCAGCGCCGACTCTGAGCCAGGAGCATTATCTGTAGAGGCAAAGAAATAAGCAAATAAATATTGTATTACAAAATAAATGATCAAAAATCTAAACAAAAATAAGGATTGTATCTAACAAACAGAAAAATCGCACAAACAAACATCAGTGAATTAGAAAAAAATTCTGACCTTATGTTATTTTTTTAGAATATCATCAAAATATGAAAAGTGGTAGAATACACTGCCTGGCCAAAAAAAAATATCAAATACTTAATTGTGATTGGCGGAGAACCTGCGGTAGCGCTCCTTCTTACACTGAGGTTGCAGCAGTCTGCTGCTGAAGGAGCTGTTCAGGGACCCCAATGTCTCGTATAGGGAGTGAGAGGAATTGCCCATGATAGACACCAGCTTAACTAACATCCTCCTCTCCCCCACCACTTCTAAGCTGTCCAGAGGACAGACCAGGACAGAGCTAGCTTTCTTAACCAGTTTCTTGTTTCCTGTCACACCGAAAGACCACAGTCTCCTTGGCAGGTGGAGACAACTTCGGCCCTTTTTATACAGGACATGTGTTTATGGACCAGTCCAGATTATTGTTGAGGTGAACACCCAAGAATCTGTATGTCTCCACCCTCTCGATGTCAACACCCTGGATGTGATGTTAACCAATGTAGACCGGGGTGGCCTCCTACGGAGGTCGACCACCATCTCCTTTGTCTTGCTGGCATTGAGGCAAAGGTGGTTTAACTCACACCAGTTGACCAAGTCAGCGATGACCCCCTGGAATTCCTGATCGCTCTCTTCTGATACTCATCCAACGATGACCGGTTCATCAGAGAATTTCTGCATGGGGCAGCTGCTAGTATTATGCCTGAAGTCCACTGTGTGAAGAGAAGGGGAGCGAGCACTGTACCCTGTGGTGCTCCCGTGCTGCTAACCACCACAATCGACATACAGTCCTGGAGCCTTACATACTGTGGTCTGTCCAGGAGTTTAGTTGGTGATCCATGCCAGCCAAATGACGGTCGCCTCCAGCTCCCAAAAGCTTCCCCCTAAGTAGTGACAGCTGAATTGTATTAAAAGCACTTGAAAAATTAAAAAACATGATCCTCACAATGCTCCCAGTATTCTCCAGGTGTAGAAGTGATCTGTGCATTAGGTAAATAATGGCATCATCAACCCCAATGCCTGGTCGGTCAGCAAACTGTAGAGGCTTTAGCTCTGAGCTCACTAGGGTCTGCAGCTGTTGCAGAACAATCCTCTCCATGAACTTAATCAGGTGAGAAGTAAAGGCTACCGGTCTGAAGTGGTTGGGCTCCGTAGGATGCGCAATTTTGGGTACTGGAACCACACAGGAAGTCTTCCACAGTGCTGGAACTCGCTCCAGTCTGAGGCTCAGGTTAAAGATGTCTTCACTCACTGAGCTGATCTGCACAGTCTTTAATACATTATATATATATATTAAATTAATTAAGTAAGTAAATTAAATGGGGCTTTATTTTAGTACTTCTGTTAGTGAAACAACTCAATACAGCCTTGTTGTGTCGTGTTGTTGCAATGAGAAACAGCTTGAGGGCACTGTGAGATACGGTATTGTGATTGACTCACAAGGGGAGAGGAGAAGTGGATTATAAAGAGATTGAGTGAAACACGGTCACACGTTTCTCTGACAAATACTTTTTCTTTTACAAGTGTTCTATACCACAACATTCTTTTGATGACTTTTGTCCAGGTTGGTCTGAAGATGATGTATGCCAAACAGTTTTTAACAAAATCCAAGTTGACAGGAAGTGCACTTAAATTTCAAATGTTGGTGTGCATTTGCTTCAGCACCCTTCAGGGAATTATAGAAAGAAAAAAAAAGAACTGTGAATTTAGCGCACATTCTTCAAATAATATAAGGAAAAAATGAAAGTTGTCACAACTCTTGGCCACAAGGTGGCACAGTCATGAAACTTCTTGGGTACATTCAAGGTGTGGTCCTTATCAAGTTAAGTAATGAGATGTAGATGCATTGCTAACAAGAGTAGATGCGCACCCTTACGACCTGTTTTTGTAAGGGTAATTTTTTGTAGTGCATTACAGGAAAATGGTAGGCACTGACGTCACTTTCCCAACGGAACACACCCCTCAGTCGGACTGAGCGGCAAAACATCCTGCAACATGACTGCCTTTAGTAGGGGAAACTGCGAAAACGGGAGTAAAACAAACGTTTATCTGCTTAAACTAAAGTTAATTGGACTTGCCAGTGATTCTTACAGCTTACCAAAGGATGGTAATAGCAAACAAAAAAAATTTTTCTACAAAATATATTTTGGAGAAACTTTTAAACTTATCTGGATAACTGCCAGCTGTTACTGATTATAGCAATTATATATCAAACACAGGTCCATATATATTTGGACACTGACAAGTTTTGTTATTTTGGCTGTTTACCAAAACATATTCGAGTTACAGTTAAATAATGAACATGGGCTTAAAGTGCAGTCTCTAATCTTTCATTTAAATGTATTCCAATCCACACTGGAGGAAGGGTTTAGGAATTACACCTCTTTAATATGAAGCCCCCTCTTTTTCAAGGGACCAAAAGTAATTGGCCATTCCTTCTGACTGCCAGAAGGTCAACAGCAGCCCAACACTACATCACAAGGCCAGTGTCATTAACTTCATCTCATCATGTGGGCATCACCACAAGAAGAAGAACAAAGAAAAGCGAGTACAGTACAATAAATATTTTAGAGCGTGACCACATTCACATAACCTATAATTGCTCTATTTTATTATTAGTTATTGTTGTTAAAGTTTAATTTATACTTTAGGCACAATAAGACATTATCATAGATATGTACAATATATTCAGGCATCTGCTGGAGGGCATGGAACCTATCCCCCATGGATACTGGGGTCCTACTGAATATTTTTTGTTCCATAAGCAATTCTTTTATGGTGGTAGAAATCTGCACTGGGACTGTGATTCTGCAAAGCCTCAAATGCAAATTTCTGTTTGGTGTGTTCCTGTATCATTACATTCATTGGGTGAATTTGCTACTCTCCACAACCATGCATCAAAAGGTGACTGTTGTTACATTAAGGCATAAGACTGACATACCTTTCTTTTATTGTGGTAGGTGATGTACACTATGGCCACCAGCAAAGCAATGATCACCAGGTGGAGGAAGAAATGTGAGTCTTCATCTTGAGTGGCATAGATGGTGGTGTCCTTCATGTGGATATCAATTTTTCCAGACCTCTCTGGCATGTCTTTAGCAATGTCCTTGATAAAATTGGCATCATCCTGAAGGTTCTGACTGAAGATTTTGCTTTCGCCCCGTTGACCATTTTCTGCAAGCCTCATGTATTCATCTTCATAGTCCACATTATCATTTGTGTCTATCTCAACAGGAGAGGTGGTGGACTCAAAATCCAAAGAGAGACTTGGTTCTTCTTTAACAGAATCAGTGAAAATAGGTGGCTTGGATTCAGGAAGGTTAGTTGATTTTGGCACACTTTGGTTAGAATCAATAGGCTTGGAGTCTTCTGAACTCACCTTAGCTCCACTCGTTGGTTTGGGGGTTGCTTGTGTTGTGGATGCTGTTGCATTGCTTGTGAGTAGATCAATAGCCACGTTGTTCGATTTCATCAAGTTTTGCGTTTCTGATGTGCTCTTATAATGGCTTGATGTGGATGGGGGAGGGCTGGCAGGAGTTACATTTTTTATGATTTCTAATCCTTTTGACATGGGAAGTCCTTCTGCAAAAACACAGGTTCAGCATAAATTATTTTGAAAGCTATAATATATTCCTCTTGCATACATTAATGCATAAGCTACTATACATCCAAGTACTGTGATTGTTAAAGCGATCCATTAATAGGTGTATTAGGGCTGACATGAGGTGTTTTCTGTCTAACACACTTTTTGCCTAATTTTTTTTTAATGCGCAATAAGACATATGTAGTACATCTCGCATACAGCAATCAAAATTATTCACCCCCATTGCAAATCAGGTTTATTGTCAAAATTTACAGACTTTCAGCTGTTTGCAATGAACAAATCAAACAAAAGCAATTGAATAAGTTCAACACAACAAATGCTTCAAGTGGTTTCCCCAAATTCAACTGAAAATTCAGCTTATAATGACTTCTACAGTTTCAAAATTATTCAATCCCTTCATTCTCATTCCTCCAGGAGGAGGAGTTTCAATTGCAGGTTTTAGCCAACATGTCAGAGAAGAGGATTTATAAGTGTACGTTTTTGCTTTTGTAAATAACAACAGTTTACTATGTAATTGAACTGTAGCGCTAGCTTTTAGTAATATTTCATTATATAGTTTGAAGATAAACACGTGAAACTGTAGTCAATTATAATGGAACTTCAGGCTATGACCATTGTCAATGGTTATCTGATAAAAACAATGCTGTTTTTGTCTTTATGGTTCATTACTTTCAGAATATCCTTTATAACGCAACAACGTCCTCTTTCCTGCGTCACGACGTTGTGTCTGTCCCGAAAGCCGTCTATTAATAGCCCCATCGCCCTCGTAGGATTCGCGACTTAGAGCCCCATAGGTCTGCATTAGCTGACGTCACCAAAGTGTGGCCTCGGAGGGCCACAAGGGCGCAGTGTGCCATTTGGGACAGGTCCATACTGATTCACGACCTACTGAATTAGGGAGCTCGATGAGACAAACCCTTGGCCAAATGTTTTCAGCTAGCGGCACACATTACGTAAAATTACAAATAGTTCTAATTATGACTGTCTTTTGGGCCACCGGTGCTAGACTTTTAAACCAGCTGACTCACTAATATTACATGGTAAAGTATGCCCACAGTAACATAATGAAATTCAACGCCACATTTATAGACAGCCAGGTTAGCTATGCAAGCTGTCTAAAGACCTCTAGTGTAGCCACATATACAGTTCGCCGACATTATGACGTTGCACTCCTAATTAGTTCCTGAAAATTAAGCTCAATAAAAATGAACGAAAGAATAACTCACGAATGTTTAGTGAAGCGCATGTAACAAGTTGTAAAATGGCCAAAACAACTACTAAAAAGATACTTGAGTGTTGTTGCCACAGCTTTGTCAATGTCGCCATCTTGAACCGGGTGTTTGTAGGCAAGTGGGCGTGACCAACAATCGACTATGCGTAACAGGAAGTGACGTAATTTCGCTTTCCTTTTGACCGATATTTCATGTTGTGTCAGAGGGGCAGGCCCTTTGGCCAGCTGTTTTGGTATTTAATGCCCCTGGCTCTACTAATCGTAATTTACTTTTGACTAGTCAAATTTCCAATTCCAGATACCTATTCTGCAATTCTAACTCGTCATAATTGACAATGGAAAAGAAATTGTAATGAAAGATATCTATCATTCATTTTGTACTATGTATAATTCTAATTAGAAATATCTAATATATCTCAATATCTCATATCTCTATTTGGTTTTTGATTCAATAATAAATCAAATTTAAGATATCTTAAATTCCTCATCATTTAAGATATCCAAAAATACATTTTAGATATCTGAAACTAACATATAACTAGTATAGAATATAAAGTGTAATCAATGTGTGTAATTACAAAGTTTACTAATGCTTGGATATGTTAATAAAGTATAATCTAATATGTATAACCAACAGTTAGAATTATTACTTAGAAGCATAATCTAAATCCATAGTGCACTTGTTAATCAAGTTATATTAAGTTATATATAAGTGTGTATTGAGTTAGATGAACAGTAGGCCTAATTGTTTTCTGTGTCAGCCCGTACCTTTCTGCACAGCAGGCATAAAATCTAAAACTGTAAAACACTTTCTAATAAGTGACATTCTAAATGTGTAAATTAAAAACCTTGTGTTTTGTCTAAAGCAGCTTCACTCTATGGCAAATAGACATTCACCAGAACTGTGTTTCCAACCAAAGCCCTTTAAGCTTGCAAATCAGTGTCAAAATAAAAGATATGAATTCCAGGAGGAAGAATACTACGCTTGGGCTATAGGGTGAATTATGGGACTAAGTAAAAACCTGGTGAAACATTTACTGTTCTGGTGAAACATTTAAGAAAATGCAACTGACAACGTATGCGCCACATATGTAAGGTAACATATGGATATGAATAATTAATTAAGGCAATGGAAATTGGTTTGTTTCTAGAAAGAAAAGGTGAATGCCCCGCCTAGGAATAATTTTACTGCTTCAGACATGTTTGTGTATGCATAATTTAGACTTTTGCAGACTGTCTCATTTTATTGTTTCAATAAAGTTTATTTACTTTTTGACATCTACTAACCCTCTGTCTGTGAAGTTTTTTGTTAGGCTGAAAAGATTGTTCGCCAGGACACTAGTCAAAATACAGTTGTAGATATCTTGAATTTGATTTATGTCTAGACCAAACTTAATTAAAGATATCTTGAATTTAATTTATTATTAGTCAAATCTTATTTAAATACATCTATAATATAATTATATACATCTCAAATGGATCTCTGACTAGGGCAATCTTTATTTATAGAGATCTGCAAATATTATTCTGACTAGGACAAATCTCAACAGACATATCTTAAATTAACATTCTTACTAGTCGAAATTACTTTATAGATATCTAAATTGTGTATTCAAATCACCCCGTTGCTAAGCCCCACCTCTCCTTTTCTAACCACTCAATTACTGCAGTTCGGACAAAGACAAATTAAAACCAAATTAAATACCAAATTAAATATGCCTATTAATCTGAGAAAAGAATGACTGTGCAACAAACTATGGGCCTACATAATGTTATTAAAGGGTCATGAAACCTCCCTCTTTCAGCTCAAGTCTATATGGAAGTATAATAGTGCCAAATGTCCTCAAGGCGAAATGGCATGTTGAATTGCATAAATTGAATAAAAACATATCGCAATAACAATACTTGACTTTTTCTGCCCAGCAATTTGACACAAATTGGAAAAAAACACAGCAATATCAATGCTTATTGAATTAGTTTCCTCTGCAGTTCATTGGGTTTGAAGATTTTGATTGAAAACAAAATTCCAGCATTCAAAATTCAATACCCACATATTCACCTTCCTAAAATACGGTTCCAAAATATTCAGTTGTTAAAATACCATCTTCATTATTCGTCAGTTAATATTTCAACACATTATTTTTCAACTTCACAAATTCAGGCTGCAAAAATTCAGATCTTAAAATTCGGGTATGTTGGTTCTCAGATGTGTATGATGTGAACAAACCATCAACTTATTAATTTAACCTTCACTTTGTTTAGAAGGGCTTTAAACTTGATATTATATGCACCAGTTCAGCAAGAATCTTGATGTACCATACTTGCGTTTGAATTGTCGTTCCAAGTGGGGATTCCGTCGTTACATCATTGTGTGGAAGGGATTCTCAGTGAAGGGGATTCATCAGCGGTCTGGTTGGGTTTTGGAGTATCATCATGGGAAATGATGAATGGAATGGAGTCTCGTAGGCTGGTTGCTTGATTAGCTTGGCGGCGGTTCTAGGCTTATGCTCCAAGCAGATGTGATCTCCCCAAAGATGTTCATTGGGAGAACTCTCATGACTCAGAAGACTCACTGGTGTCATAGGATTTTAACACTTTCTGGCTAGTCCAACTCCAAAATGTTTCCTCCAATCAAACATTGTCTTAGAGCAGGATGTAAGCCATATTGTCTGCCTATGATGTTAATCAGTCCATTGTCTCTGCAGACGTATGATTCCACACTTTTTCATGACATGTGGATCAAACTTTGGTCCCAAATATTAACATATACAGTGGGTGAAATAAGTATTGGACGCATCAAAAAAAAAATCAGTAAATATATTTCGAATGAGGCTATTCACATGAAATTTTCACCAAACATCAGTATTAACTCAAGAAATCCGGAAATATGAAGAAATCACAACATTAAAGTCCATAAATGAAGTTATGTGTAATAAAGTGAAATGACACGGGAAAAAAGTATTGAACACACTAACTGAAAAGTATTTAATACTTAGTGGTGAAGCCTTTGTTTGTAATGACAGCTGAAAGACACTTCCTGTATGAAGAAATTAATGTTCCGCAGTATTTGGTGTGACCCATTCTTCTAAACATTTTGTCTTTAAATATTGCTACTGGTGTCCCACAAGGCTGAGTACTTGGTCCTCTTCTGTGCTCCCTCTATACTCCCTCTATTCTCTTATCCTCTCATGGGTTTTCATTCCACTGCTATATGAATGACACTCAACTCATCCTCTCCTTACCTCCCTCAGATCCTCTCGTTTCTGCTCAGATCTCAGCATGTCTGGCATACATCTCATCATGGATGGCAGCTCATCAGCTGAAACTTAATCCCAGCAAAACTGAACTGCTGTTCATCCCAGGTGATTCACCACCATATCAGGATCTTGTGATCTCCCTGGACACAAACTGTTATTTAGGCTACAGATGACAACAGTAGACATCTAATAACAATTTATCAGATTTACTGGGCGCGCTATCAGAATCTGTTATAAAACTGGGCCACACTTACAGTGCTGCTGTACTCATTTCAATACTCAATGCTAACTATAGATTTGGATTTTTAATACATCAAAACTGCATATCTATTAAAACAATATTAATTAAGGGTTGGTGACATTTTATTTTTGGTGTTTGGAGGACACAATCATTGACAAGTAAAAAGCTGAGCTATTTCTTGCCATTGCTTCACTGACTAATCCTCTGAAGGACTGAAGACAGGTATTCAGAGAAGCATTAAGTAGTTTCTACTTGGCAAAGTGTTTGTAGTATAATACACACAAATCAAATGCACACTGTCAAATCAGCTGTTCGCTGCATTTTTTCTACTTTCATTTGCATTGCTTATAAGGAATAATAAAGAGAGTAAATGGATTAATTTAATATTCTTTTATTTTGTTACCATCCATATTGTAATTCTGATACACATCCCAATCCATACCATGGTACTGAAACAAGTATTTAATCTCTTTCACTATACACAAAAATTGAAATCATTACAATAAATATGTTTGAAGCTGAGATATACAGTAACATTACTTACATTAACTTTTTTTAAATTGTGGGATGGAAGAAAGTGCAACTGAAAATACTACCAAGTCCATATAGCTAGGTCCATGGTATGCTCACTTTGCAACAAGCAAGCGGATTTAGAAATTGAATACCTTATATTGCTGCATTTTATTCCCCATATTTAGGCCAAGTGTAAGTTTGTACGTCTTTTGATGTGTAAAACCTCAATTAATCAAGAAAGGACTTCTCGAACACATCATGCATGTTTTTTTTGTTCAAATAACTTTTATGTTCAGAGTTGGACCCATAATCAAATAAAATTAATAGACCAAGGGGAGCCGTGTTGCTTAGTTAGTCACTTATGAAAAAGGAAGGATGCATGCATGCTAGTTTGGCTTTTTGAAAGAGACAAACTTGGTTGTAACTATGCCACTTTTTCCAAAGGCACACCAACTGTTGACAATCCCGGCCGAAATATGACTACTCTCCTTTGAGTCTATCTACACTTCTAGACTGACACTGCTCTCCATCTTCTCATCATGCATGGCTCGTTGGCATGCTTTTTGTAGTTTGATTGGAATTTAATGATAAATTATTGACAATTGATCACTTTAAAAAAATAATAATAATTCAGTCCAAGTATTCAGTCCCCATTTAAAAACTGGGAATTTTACATTGTGATGTTGTCATACAGATGTTCTATCTGCTGCTTGAAATGTTCTTTAAGCTCTGGCCTCTTGGCTTTTAATGTAGGGGTCAGCAATCCATTTTCTATGGAGAACATCTCATTATGAATGTAGATGTCTTTTACCTGGAGATGAAAGAACATTATGAGGTTTTGAAATAAATAAGTTCTGTATTTACTGATAACCTGCTCACAGATGATCAAATGTGGTCTACACTATGGCAAACATTTCAACTATGCACTTACTTGTTCAAATGAATGGAGGCCACCAGCTTTGCCCAAACACACCAGGTCATCCAAGATGGCTTTCTTTAATTCCTTCAAAATAACAGGGAGAATTCAGTCACTATTAATATGACTCATGGGCTAAAATTTTTACATACAGGTACTATTTCATTTACAATGTTAAGTTTTTGCATGGGACTTACCATATTCTTACACAGATCATCATAGCATCCATCAATGCCCCTTTTCTGGGCCCAAGAGGGCATCACTTCAGGATCTGGAACAACAATCCCAACTAGACAAGCCTGCAAAGGAATAAAATGGATAACTTGCATCTGTAAAAAGAGGTGTGAAACCTTTTTATAATATTTTAATAACGGCCAGTTCTTCCACCCTGACAGAACACAAACCTGCAGACTGTCTCCATGAACAAAGAGCTGAGACACAGGCTCACTGCGAATATAGATGTTCTCGATCTTCTCAGGGGAAATGTATTCACCCTGTGCAAGCTTAAATATGTGCTTCTTCCTGTCTATGATCTTTAATGTGCCATTCTGAAAAACAAGAACAGCTAGAAAAGTTGCTTACATTTATTGCCAGTATAATACCATACTATGTACACAAATGTATGTTGGGTTTGGAAAGTATTCAGACCCTTTCCCTTTTTTTACACATTTTATTTCTATTATATATTTCATTTAAAATGTATTACATAAAAAATTCCATTACTCTACATACAATAATCCATAATCACAAAAGCAAAACATGTTTTTAGAAATCTCAATATCTTGGCTCAGGATGATCCTAAAAGCGGTAAGTGACTTCTGAGCTGTATTCAATTACTGCTTTATCACAGGAGAAACACCGCATAGCTCTATTTATGACACTGTTCATTTGTGAAACACCCAACTGAACACTGTAATTCCTTATTTGGATAAAATCTATTCATGTATTCCAACTGTACACCCGATACTATACATCATGATACCAACATGATAGGTCAGAGTTCTTCAAATCTAGCCCTCAAGGTCTACTGTCCTGCAGAGTTTAGCTCCAACCCTAATCCAACACACCTGAAAAAGCTAACCAAGGTCTTCAGGATTACTAGGAATTTACAGGCAGGTAAGTTTGGAGGTTGGAGCTAAACTCTGCAGATTTGAAGAACCCTGTGATAAATCTGTGATACATTTTAGACCTCATTGACAAGCATAAGCTATTGTATGTCAGTCAAAAATATTTACTGTAAAATACTGTTCATTTTTATGATTTGTTATGTTTATATTACATCTGTTCATTTCTCAAAATGCAAATGCATGAATAAAGTAGGCTTTTCCCCAGATATCTACTAGCCATAGATCTGTAACCAGTGGAATACGAAATAAAAATTTATGGTCATGGACACTGGATGGAGTGTGAAATTTCATTGAGTGGATATTATGTTATCAAGCTTTTAGAGATGCAAAAACAAAAGTACAGGTAGGAAGCCTCTGTGTGTTGTTTACTTTTTTTCTTCCAGCTGGTCACTATTGTATAATAAACCCCTACAGGGTGATTCAGGGTATTACCCTGAAGGGGTTTATTTTGCGATAATGACCAGCTTACTGTACATTCTTCAGGTAATATTTATATTTACTTATCAAATAAATACATACGTGCACATGAAATATGAGTTTAAATTATTTCATAATCTTACCTGCATATTATCTTAAAGGAGACCTATTATGCAAAATTCACTTTGAACATAAATGTGTGTTTGAGTGTGTGGACACGACCACCCTATAATGGTAAAAAATCCACCCACTCCTTTTTTTATATTCCTCATAAATTATAAACAGTGTGTCAAAATGAGTCGTTCACATTTTCTGTCCAATGTGACATCACATTGGAACAGGCCTCGCCCAGAACTGGTGGCGGAATCTGCCCTATTAGCATAGATCCTCCCCTTAGTGAGCTGCACACAGTCCGCCATGTTCTCCATGCTGGAGCAGGTTCATTCTGTACAAGAAATCAGACCCTCTCATCAAACAGGCTACACAACTACTAGTCCAGGCTTGTGTATGCACTACTCTCGGGCCTCCCAGCCAGCTCCATCAAACTCCTTCAGATAATTCAGAATTCAGCAGTATGTCTCGTGTTCAACCAGCCCAAGAGAACCCATGTCACACACCCCTTCATCTCCCTCCACTGCCTTCCTGTAGCCGCCCGTATCAAATCCTTGATGCTCACATACAAGACCTTGTCTGCAACACCACCCCCTACCTCAACACTCTCCTGAAGGCACACGTTCCCTCACGCAATCTGCGATCGATCAATGACCGACGCCTGGTAGTGCCTGCTCAGCATGGCGCAAGGTCCCTTTCCAGAACCTTCACACTAACTGTCCCTCAGTGGTGGGATGAACTTCCAACCTCAATCCAGACCACAGAATCTGTCACTATCTTCAAAAAAAAACTAAACACCCACCTTTTCCATGAACACCTAACTAACGCCTAAAACACTAACCCCACATTATCCTTTAAAAAAAAAAAAAAAACCTTGCTCTGGCACTTACACCTCTACTCTGTGCACTTTGCTTTTCTAGAACTTAATTAAAAGATCTTATATGGTAGGTACTTGTATTGTTCTCCGCTTGATATATCGCTTTGCTTGTATTTCCTCATTTGTAAGTTGCTTTGGATAAAAGCGTCTGCTAAATGAATAAATGTAATAAATGTAATCCAGCTTCATATCCAGAAGACATAAGTAGCACACTATATTTTGTGAATGTTTGCAAATTGCCTTTACGGATGTGCTTGTTAGTATATTCCACAGTTAATGCGGCTAATGTTACCATTGTCTCTGACTGTATTCACAGAGACCAGAGCTATGTCGTCATTTTATTTTTAACTCAAAAATGCTTACTGTCTGTATCTGCACCAATATTTATGATGTCAGTTATATTGGTTCTACAGAATTGTTATTGTGGTAGTATCCTAAGCATGAGCAGTAAAGGCACAGCCCTCTTCTGGAAAGGGGGCGGGGAGACGCAGCTCATTTGCATTTAAAGAGACACACACAAAAACAGCACCACCACACTGAACACCGGTGACCCCCAGGGCTGTGTGCTCAGTCCACTGCTGTTTACCCTGCTGACTCATGACTGTGCTGCATAGTTCAGTTCTAATCACATCATCAAGTCTGGTGATGACACTACAGTTATGGGCCTCATCAGCAACAATGATGAGTCAGCGTACAGGGAGGAGGTGAACCAGCTCGCAGAATGGTGTAGAGACAACAATATATCTCTTAATGTTGATAAGACTAAAGAGGTGATTGACAACTTCAGGAGAACCTAAGTGGACAACTCACCACTGCACATCCAAGAAACATCTGTGTAGAGAGTCAAAGGCTCAAAGTTTCTTGGTGTGCACATGACAGAGGACCTCTCCTGGACTCTCAACACCACCTGCCTCAAGAAGGCCCAGCAGTGCCTTCATTTCCTGTGGAGGCTGAAGAGAGCCAAATGTCCTAACTAGCTGTCTCACCATGTGGTACAGGAACTGCACAGCCTCCGACCGCAAGACTCTACAGCGAATTGTGAGGACAGCTGAAAAGATCATCGGGGTCTCTCTACACACCATTCACACCTCTTTTAACAATCGCTGAATCCACAAATCCACCAGTATTGCAGACGACCCCTCTTACCCCTCTCACAGACTATTCACCCTATATAATTTTAGTGTGGCCTTCTGGGTTTTTAAAGTTGTTTGAATTTATTCTGTCTGTGTTTGTTAGTACTATAACAGTATGCTTTTGTGGCGTGTTGTAGTCTTAGGTCTGAGAAAAAGCAAGTGTGTCTACTGACATGAGGATGAAGAAAGTATATTAACTTGAGTAAAGTATCTCTTTAAGCATTTTATATCATTGAATTATATTGAATAGGTCCTAAACAATAAAAGCATAAACAGTGATGAATATTACTGACTACTGTTAATTATGTGAAAAGACAAGGGAAGAAATAAACACTGGCTTCACAAAAATGTTACTTTATGCATATACACCAAAACGGAAAAAAGTTCACCTAAAAATGTGCTTCAGGTGATGTCAAAAATATTAAACATCATCGAATCAACCTATATACATTAGGTTACACCAATAAAATTAAATTTAAGGGTTAGATCAGGTAAAAATAGCAGTTTAAAATAACATTTGCAGCTTACCACTTTTTAGTATTGTACCATACCACCAAATTTTACCATGATTTTTCATAGTGCTCATTTTTGTTACTGGCAGCCCTCTTTTGAGGCAGTGCCCCAGCCTATCCAGCCCCCCACCCCCCACCCCCACCCCCTCCGCCCAATGAAAATGCTCTAGACACGCTCCTGTTCCAAGCACTAAGTGCTTGGCCCCCTAATTATATAGCAACAATGTGTGCCAAAACTGAAGGGCTCTGAATTCTTTCTGAAGCCACTGTATGTTTAACTCATTAAACTTCCAAAGTACATAGTCTATCAAATCAGCATCTGTTTACATGAAAAACAAAACAAAACAGTAAGCACAGTTTCAGGGAAACACACCTGACAAAATATTGTCAGTATAATGAATATTACACTATAGATCAATTTTGATTTAAAATCATATGGTAATATAATAAAACAATTTTAAATGAAGAAAATATGACGAAATGTTTAACATGTGCCTTTTGGTATTAATATAATTCCTTTTCCAACATGAATCAAATGATATAAATGTTGTAAGCACACCGGTAACCACTCTCCAATATCTCCTGTGTGAAGCCACCCATCCGAATCCAGTGTCTCTGCTGTCATAACTGGATCCTTCAGATAGCCCTTAAAGACATTTGGGCCTTTGACACACACCTGCAATTTAATTAAAATGTTTTTAAGGCTAAATCAAAATGGTAAGCTATAGAATGCAATATTAATTGGTACTGTTGGTAGTCTCAAGCATCCAATAGTGCAAATTCAGTGCATGATATTATTTCTACCTCCCCCTTTCCTTTTGAGGTAAAGTAGTTCTTCTCTGGCACATCCACGAGTTTAATGAGGTTGCATGGTAGTGGTGCACCGACATGACCTACAAACAAAAGGGGAAAATAAATTATCATGCAGACAGGGTACTAAGCTACCATCATCTCTTCACGCAAAATTTAGTGATGTCATGTCACTGGCAGCTTCAGCCATGAACTTCAGTTCCTAAAATTTACTGCTACAGCACAGCATTCACTAATCTAACTCCATTTCCCAGCATCATAGACTACAAACTAAATCACATGATTCCATCACATACACATGCACACCAGAATTCATATTACAAAGCACATGTACCCAGTCACACGCATTTAAATAATCTGGACATACAGTTACTCATTGAGAAGTCTCACTCCTAGCCTGTTTTGATTCAGTGGTGGTATTCTGGTTACTGATATTTTCTGTTGTTACTCTGCCACTTGTTTTGCCTAATCTATGCTGATTGCTGATCACCTGACCTGTGCCTGTTTCTTGACCTTGAATTTTTTATTTGTTTTGGATTGTCTGATGGACTTTAAATAAAACAAAACATGCAACTGCACCACACTTCACTGTTTCTGTGGCAGGTGACTATGATTTTTTAAAATTGTTGTTATGCATGTATGGGTGAGCAGAGGCTTCATTTTATAAGGTTATAGCTTTAAGTACTTTTTAAGTAGTTTGGGCAGGTGTGGTGCAGGGAGATCCTTCCTGTACAAACCTATGTAGGTTTGTACAGGAAGTAAGTCTGGAATCACAAACAACTTGTTTCAGCTGTTCAGAATCAGTTCCTTCTTTTAGGAGTCAATAACCCCGTTTGTCCTGCACTTTGATTTTGAAACTTTGCAGATGTTTTTTACATTCACAAACAGCTCTATAACACACTACATAACAAAAACAAAAACCATAACAGGTGCACTTTAAGGCAGCGAGATTTGAAGAGCTGAGCAAGGGAAATATGTAAATGCTAAAAAATAAAGGGTCCAGGATTGAACCCTGGGGGACACCGCTGACTAACTGAACCCATTGCTGACCTGCATACACCCAGAGAGACAAACTGCCTGCGATCTGAGAGACCAGATCTAAACCAATTTAAAGCAGTTGTTGAGACACTAAAGACAGTTTCAAGATGGCTAAGTAAAAGAGTGATCAACAATGTCAAAAGCGGCACTGAGATCAAGAGGGACAAGGATAGAAACACAAGCCGAGTCAGAAGCTATTAACAAGTCATTAGTAACCTTAACTAAAGTGGTTTAAACTCTACTAAACTCTACTCTGTAATTGAGAAGTAACAGTGCAACATTCTAGGATTTTTTAAAGGAAATTAAGATGAGAGATAGCTATTAAAGTGATCCAAATCAGTGCACTAACACTGATAATTTTGGTTACTGGCGTTTCAGCAGCAATTTTAAATGGAGATAGAGTCTGCGGAGTGCTGTTATGTGACAATAAGAAAATACCAGGTTTACCTGAAGTCCAGTCTCCAGGGGTGGTGAATGTACAGCCGGCTGTGCACTCTGTCTGTCCATATGCTTCATAGACCTTTAAACATGCAAGTATGCACAATACATGAATATACAGATGCTCAGCGCTCAATGTACAGTTGGTAGACAAAATCAGAGAAAGTAAGTATCCAATTTTTTTAAAAATTATTTTTGTGCATATATACAGCATGTGTGAGTGTTCTCACCTGACAACCCAGAGCTGCTCTCAAGAAGCTGAGGACAGCAGGAGAGGTGGGAGCAGCACCTGTTATAACCATACGAAGCCTCCCACCTAAATTGGCCTGCAAAGCAGTTGCACTCTGATTAGTCCCCAATATATGTATTACTTCAAAATATCACACTCATATCTGCATACCCACTCAATCTCTTACGCCTGAATGTCCAAGCATGCATATTGGCTTAATTTAAGTTGTGGGATGGACACAAGCTATGGATATAAGGAAATGGGGCTTAGGCTCAGCCATGACAACACACCTGAATCTTTCTGAAGAAGATCTTGTCCCAAATGCTGTCACTGCGGATGATCCCACTGCTGACCTCTTCTCCTTTTTTCTTTGCAGCAAAATTAAGGAGCCAACGCTTCACAGGAGTATTGGCCTGAGTAAAGATCTGAACAACAATAACCAAGAAACTACCTTAATTGCCATGCTGCATATGTGTGCCGCCCCATACATTGAATAACATTATCTCAGAATGGTAAGTACACCATTATTAATTAGTGTGTAAAACATTTCCAATTTGTAGTTATATAATTTGCACAAGCATATTGATTTTAACATTGTCAGGAAATGTTTTTAGGACTTTGAGCCATGACTGACTGAGCTAACACTTGTTAGCTGATATTAGCCATGTTAATCAAAATCATGTAAGTATGCGTAGCTAATGTAATGTACAATCTGAAAATATACTAGTAAACAACAGTAAACATTTACACTTAACACCATATTTCTGAGTAAAAGAGTTGCTGCTGTCAGTGATGTTCATCTAGCACGAAGACCTGCAGTAAATTGCCCCTCTGAATGGTATGATGTGCACTCTTTTATGCTTTGCTTGTTTCGTTGGTGAAGTACATTTAAAAAAGGATCCTAGCTAAAATTTTGATACTACTTCAAGTGTTGGCTAAGGTCATACATTCAATAGTAAATTGTTGTGAAATTTAGTTTATGGTTTATGCAGTTACTTTATTCACTCACACTGATTTGCTAGCTATAGTATCAGTGTCATCAAAAATGAAAGAAATTTCCACTGAGGTTCTGTTAGAACAGTTTACAGCAGAATAAGACATGGCTTTGCTACACAGCTAGCACAACTGTCAACAGTGTAAGTGTTGTGCATGTTCATGAGGCTAGACTGTAATTTCTAGTTATTGATCAGTTTACCTCATCAAACATACCCATAATAATTATCAAATCAAGTAGTTTTATCCGAAGGAACAAATCGGGGGTGGATTCAAGGTCAACTGAACTTCACAGAACACTATTCCTTAAAATCATTTGTGTAAATGGAAATGAAAAAGTAATTTTGCCCCCCCCCCCCTTCACTTATGGTACATGGAAATAGAACTTTATGTTATAAAATTACAACAAACCAAATAGAAGATTACGTAAATAGAAGACAATTTGACTGTTTTCAAGCTTGAAATAGTCATTGACAGATAATTTTGCTAATTTGAAGCATTTATTTCTAGAACAAAACTACATTTATCTGCCTATAGAATAAGAAACTTTAAAGCTTGAAATTAGTTTTAATTAAATGTCTAGAAATAATTTGTATATCTGGGTCACAGTAATGTTTGTTAATATTTGATCTATGGTAAGAGGAAATAGTAGATCAAGTTGACTATATTCAAAATATTTTCACTTGCTAAAATGTGATTTTTTTTTTTACAGTCTTTGGTTTCAACACATGCATTCAAGTGCTATTGTGGCTTCTGATGTTATTGTGTGTTGTGTGTGTTGATTTGTTTCAGTATCTCTCACCTTATCATACATGCGGTTGAGGAGCCGAGGCACCACAGGGAAGACAGTGGGGCGCAGGGCCTTCATGTCGTCAGAAAGGAGACGGATATCGCCCTGAAAAAAGCCGATCCTGCCCCCATGACAATACACCACTGCCTAAAGACAAAAACATCTTACTACCCATGTGAGGAGCTTCCAATGACATAATTATTAATGTAATTAATTAATGGTATGCATACATACAAACATATACTAATCTTAAACTTTTAAACGTAAGGAAATATTGTGGATTCTTTAAAAAAGAAAAGTTGCAGGTTTTGTAAACAAAAACAAACAAACAGTTGAGCTTTTCAAAGTCATGTAGTGTCAGCAGCATTTATGAGATTTGGAAAATCATGTAGCGTAGTGTCTAGTAGGCATTAGTGTAGGTTTGAATTCAATTACTGTGATGCAGTCACGGGGGGTGTATATTTTACAGCAGGTTTAAGAACTGAAACTACCCATTTTATAGTTTGTATTTTATTTATTCTTTTTATGTATATGTGAAATTAAATAATATTTAAGGGTAACCTGCCTAATATATTGCACAATATTTAGTATTAAATAAATACATAACTGGTTCAGGGGGTTAAAATGAATTTGATTCATTTTAACATTTTTAAACATTTAAAAAATAATAATAATTTTAAAATCCCCTATCTGTGTCATAAATAATCATGAATAAGCTCAACAACCCACAAATAAGGGTAAGAATGATCTGTGGCTGGATCATCATGAAGTGATTTTGGGGTAGTTAAGGCAAAGTTCTATCATACTATATAATCAACCCAGCAATGAATTTGAGAAATTATTGAAATTGCGTTACATATAACTGAGCATTTGTGAGTGTAGAATTGATCAAATCAATAAAATGTAAAACAAAAATAAAACCCTCTCATCCTTTCTGAAAACACAACATGCACACACACACACGTTCAAACACACACACATTCAAGCACACACATTCAAGCACACACATGTTCAAGCACACACACATGCAGACATGCATACATGCAGTGTTACCTCAATGAGACGCTCAAACATATGTGCAAGGGGCAAGAAAGAAATGAGAACGTCTTCTTGATTCGGAAATATGACTTTCTGCATGACAGACAATTATTTCAGTTAAACAGAGTCACAATTTTTTTTAAGGGGTTCATGTAACTAAAGTCAATCAGAATATTATTTCGAATTCTATATGTATTCCATGAACACTTACATCTGTTGCTTTCAGAAAGCCAGAGACATCAGCAACAATGTTGCCATGTGTAAGCATCACACCCTTTGGATTTCCTAAAGAAAATAAACACACAGACATATTAACAAGTGACCTAAAGCATTATTTAGAAAGCTTGTAAACAAAGTGAAATCATGAAGAAAAATCAAGGTCAAAACACAGGCAATGGTCAGGCAACTGGAAAACAACATAGATGGGGCAAAACAAGAATAAAAACCAAGCAACTAGAAACAGGATCACTCCCAGAGAATCAAGAAAACAGAACGCAAGGTTTCGTAAATGTTGGTAGCAAGGACACAGAGCATATACTTCATGCCAAGCTTTGGGTTGTGAGTACTTAAATACTGTTGATTGGGTTCAGGTCATGTGTCATGCAGGGGCTAATGAGTAGTATAATTCCTAGCCATTTGGCACTATCATGACAGAACCTCCCCTTAATGCTTGACTCCCAAAGTGCTATATACAGTCATGAGGGGGTCAAAATGTCCCTCCAGTGATGGTGGCCTTTAGGCTCATGAATCTATAGTGATACACTTGTAATACTTGTAATAGTGATACACAGGTGCCCCTGATGGAACTTAAAAAACCTGCTGCATCCATTGGCAGGTGAAGTATTCTGTAGCAGGGGCAGCAGGGATGAATGCAAGTACTGGTACACAAAAGCTTTATTTAGAAAGCTTGTAAATAAATCTAAATCATGAGGCAAAATCAAGGTCAAAACATGGTCTATGATCAGGCAATTTGCAAACATCATAGACAGGGTAAAACAAGAATAAAAAAATGGCTAGGAGTTTCAGTGTAATTCAGACAGTGACTTGCACTTAGAGAGCATTAATCTCAGCTTACCTGTTGTGCCACTGGTGAAGCAGATTATTGAAAGGTCTTCTGAACGAGGTGGCTGTGTGAACAAACAGAAATGTGTCATTTAGTGGTAAACTGAGAATAAATGAAAGCTCAATTTAGTGTGTCTGTAAAAAGTTATTTAACATTAAGTGTTGTGTTTAACACATTGGCACCAGTAGTATTCTGTTTTACTGGTGAATTTGCAGAAGAAATGCCAGTAGAGCAGGAGCTGGCTTATACAAATATGACTCATTTTGATTAACTATAGCAAGCCATGACTGTTATTATGCTACTTTATATAATATAATAATAATCAAGAATATATAGAATTATATATAATAATTATTATTGTATAATAAATAATATAATAAATAATATAATTGAATATAAATCTAGATCATATAATCAGTCCATTCTAAATGACCCATATTTATTGAGAACATTCAATAATTTGAAATGTGAGTCATGGAATGAGGAAGCTTTACTCTTTAGATCTTATGCAACATGGACCAAGTCCCACTCATAAGCACAGGCATATCCTACGCTTGATTATTTCACATCTCATGGATATATAAGAGAACGTAAAATAGATGATGTTGCAATTTCGGATCACTTTTGTGTTTTTTAGCAAGTCAGCATGTACTAGAATTAAGTTTTAGTTTAAGTTTTATTAGTTTAAGTTTTATTTGACTAATCATTATCAGTTTGTAAACACTCCTCTATGCATACTAAAGTAAAGTTTGGTGTTCCACAAGGTTCTGTTCTGCTGTTTTCTCTACATATGCAACACCTGGGTAAAATTATTATTCAACATGGGATTAGCTTCCATTGGACACCATCTTAATGAATGGATAATGATGGACAATAATGATGGACACCAGCTTAATATAGTTGAGAAATGTGTACATTTACATTGTACACTGTATGTTGAGTAACTTCCTCCTACTTAATTCTGACAAGATAGAAATATGTCTAGTCAGCCCACAGGCAGCTAGATGTAAGCTTTCTGATTATGTAGTAACTGTGGATGGTCTTTCAGTTACATCATGTGAAGCAGTAAATATTTGTTGTAATTAATTGACTCCAGTCTCTCATTTGTAGCTCAAATAAATAATATGTCTAGGACAGTAAATTCATCACAGTAATACTGCTAAATAAATTAATGTCACTACAAGCAGAAAAACTAGTCCCTGCTTTTGTTACAGTTAGATTAGACTATTGTAACACATTGCTGTCTGGATGCTCCTGTAGGTACATAAACGAGCTCCAGTTAGTACAAGAATGCAGCACCCGTTGTCCTTACTAGAACCAAAAGATTTGATCACATCACCCCTCGACACTGCACTGGCTCCCAGTAAAATTTCAAGTTGATTATAAAATCCTACTAATGATCTATAAAGCACTGAATGGTCTTGCACCTCAACTTGCCTGCTTTGATCAGTTATGAAACAGCCTTCCAGTTAGTATTCAGAACTCAAACCAGGTCACAACCTTTTAAGTCTAGGCTGAAAACCTATTTGTTTAGTCAAGCCTTCAGTTAATTTAGCTCTCATCTTAGGCAAATATGCAGATCTGGAGGGTTCCTAAGTATAAATAATTTCTGTAAACTGGGATGTTTGGATGCTGTCTGGCTCAGCTAGTCCTGTCAGAGTCCCTACTTGCACTTTGTATACAATGTACTTCCTTTTAAACCACTACAGGACAAGAGCATACCTAATAATCAGTGTTCTCTCTCTCTTTCTCTCTCTCTCTCTCTCTCTCTCTGCCTGATCCATCTTGATGATTTACAATATTCTTCTGCACTCTACTTCTGGAATCTGACTACTCTCATGATTTCTTCCTCATGTTATCTCAGGGAGTTTTTGCTTGTTCCCTGGCCTGTGTTGGGTGGTGGGGTTATTCTGGCAGATGGGGGCATGGTCTAGCTGGAGTGGGAGTATGGGGAATGATGGATTTAACAAGCAATTTAGTGAGCCGAGCCTGTGTATTCATGTGTGGGTCAAGCCTGAGAAAAAGAGACAAATTAAGCTGTGGGAAAGCAAAGCCCCTGTTTTTTCCCTACTTTTCTTCTTTTTTTTTCACATGCAGTCTCGACCTGAGTCTGTTGAGTGGCCTTGTGAAGGCTGATTTAAGATTGCAAACCTAGACTAGATCTACTGTTCCAGGCCTTCTGTAATGAAGAAGACTCAGGGAAATAGTGAGGATCCATGTGCAGGATCACAATTTCCAGACAGCTTAGTCATAAGAATAACATCCAAAGGGTAATTTGAAGGCAAGTTTGTGGTCACAGCCAGAGATAGGTACAAAGAATATAAAATTATAAACTAGATAAGGGTAATCCAAAAATGATCAGAAAACTAGGCAAGATCATTCAGTGAAAAGGCAGTCAAGAACAAGCATAAACTGTATTCACATCCATATTACGGGTCCACGTGCTTTATATACAATACAGACAGGAAATGGAAAGAAGAAAAACGAGTAAGAGTCTCTGGAACTCAGGGAAGGTTTCCCTCTGGTGGTATGGTTTGAATTGTCTGTAACTGATGTGACAGGTATTCTCCTATTCTGTTTTTTATTCTCTTCTTTTATATTTGTCATGTCATTGTGGGTTTGCTCTGGGTCCTCTAGTTTCTTTGTAAGAAACTAGAGTTTCTTTGTAATCCCAAACTTTGTGGGCTCAGTGGTTAAGTCTCTGGGTTACTCTGCGATCAGAAGGTCAGGGGTTCAAACCCCAGCACTCTCAAGCTCCCATTGTTGAGCAAGGGGTGCTGAATTAGCATGCACTCTGACCTAACATATACTATAATGTACATGTGACAAATGCCATTATGTGGATTGTGTACTCTAAATTGAACAAGTGAATGTGTTGCCAGGATGTATCACCATCTCATGTTGCTGGGATAGGCCCCAGATTCACTGTGACTTATCTGACTAGGATAAAGCATTTACTGAACATGAAGGTTTATCTACTGGTGACAGCTGCAAAATATAACAAAGGGTTTAGATGATGTGTGACGTATTCATGCTAATGTATGTATTTGTGAAACGCTGATCATAGATTACCAGAATTATTATATTTTTTAAATCTCTGAGCAGTAAGGAATGACATGAATGCAACTGTTAACCAAATTGTTAGTCCCATTTGTTACCATCACTCGGACTGTTCAGTAATCATGAACAGGGGAAGTATGTCTCATGAAGAGACCTGGTTTTATACTACCATGTATGATTGAGAACATAACATGCAAACGCTAATGAGAATCTTAGACTGATGTAAACTGGTTGATAACACATTGATTGCATGGTTACTCACCATTGGTTTTCTGTAATGCTCTTGACCTAAGGCCTGCAGGTAAAAAAAAAAAAAATCATTAAATGAAATCATTAAACACACATGTATCAGGAGTCACAAGTTCAAGTTCAGTAACATGTTAAGCCTACAATCATTTATCATTTTATATATATATATATATATATAGAGAGAGAGAGAGAGAGAGAGAGAGAGAGAGAGTATCTCACAAAAGTGAGTACGCCCCTCACATTTGTGCAAATATTTGATTATATCTTTTCGTGTGACAACACTGAAGAAATGACACTGTGCTACAATGTAAAGTAGTGAGTGTACAGCTTGTGTAACAGTGTAAATTTGCTGTCCCCTCAAAACAACTCAACACACAGCCATTAATGTCTAAACCGCTGGCAACAAAAGTGAGTACACCCCTAAGTACACCCCTCTGATTCTTGAGGAGACCTGAGGACCTCAGGACCTGAGGGGCTGTGAAGACATTTTGCTCAGAGGGCCAGGACCGCCGGGGAGGGTCTGTTTTCTGGCGCTCCGGGAGTAGCACCCTTGAGTGGGGCTCTGTCATGATTTCCCCTCACACTAGCGCTGTAGCATGCAGCAAACTTCAAAGCATGAGCACACGCTTCCGGATTTCAGTGACATTGACTTTGTTTACTTTTGACACATGTGTTTTGTTATGGTTTATGTCCTTGTCCTTGTATTGTCATTGGTTGTTTCCCTTAAGTGTCTCATTGTATTCAGCTGTTTTGTGTTTCAACCCGATTACATTTGTTATTTAAACCCCTCGTGTGTCCATGTTCGGGGCAAAGTATTGTTTGCGTTTCCGTAACGTACCAAGCCTTTGATCCTTGTTCTTTTGCTTCATGGTTTTGATCCTGTTCTCATCCTCATTTCACGATTCGTGTCTTAGCCTAGTTTATCTTGTTTGCCGATCACCTGACCCATTGCCTGTTAAGCTCTTATCTGCACTTGCGTCCATTTAAACCTCCATTATGTTACACTAAACTTTTGTATCTTTTACCATCTAATATTGCATCTGGTTAGCATCTAGCCACAAGTGCAAAACAGCAAGTAGCATTATGTGTAATGTGACATGTGCAAATGGCATGATATAAACAGTGTATGTGAAACAAGAGGGGAGAAGAAAAAGAAGCAGAGGAAAAAAGAGACATGAGACATATGACTATGGTCAGTATATGACTAAAAGTATGAAAACACCTGCCCATCATACCCATGTGTGCTTGGTGAACCTCCCATTCCAAAACCATGGGCATTAATATGGAGTTGGTCCTCATTTTCTAATCTTTGCATTGGTATGTGGCTGCAGGAATTTGTCTCCATTCAGTTACAAAAAATTAGTCAGGCACTGATGTTGGGCGAGAAGGAATGAGGTACATTCTAATTCCGAAAGGTGTACAGTGGAGTTGAGATCAGTGCTCTGTGCAGGTCACTTGCTTCTACAAGAACCTTGCCTAAACATGACTTTATGGACCTCATGTTGTGCACAAAGGCATTATAAACAGGTTTGGGCTAGGCCCCTTAGTTCCAGTGAATGAAAATCTTAATGTTATGGCATACCAAGACATTCTAAAAAAAAAACAAAAAAAACGGGTTTTTCCAATTTTATCCCAGCCATTTTGGGAAATCACACATAAGGGTGTGATGGCCATACAGTGTACCCTGAACTATAATATGTTTCCTTTTTGCATGCATATCAACCAGAAGTGAAGTTTTGAAGTCTTGTTTCTGCAAAAAAGTGAAAAGAGAGAAAATTGCATTTGCACCACTCAACAGATCACCGTAAGCGCCTACATTGGTGGGAAAATAACAGCTGCTTTATTCAGTCAGTTATGTTCTACTGACTAAATTTCTTGCTTTTATTTCTTTTTAATAGATAATTTAAAATGTTAAAACTTTGCTCCGCTGTCAACTGTACAGATAGTGTAAGTGCTCTTTTCTCTGTTGATGTTTATGTGAACATGCAGGTGCATTGCAGACGTTTAGATAGGCAGTATCTGATCACAAACTGAATTCATTAGGCTCAAGACCATTTTGCTGTCATGCAACTCTCACAACAAATCAATAAAATTGTGAAAAAAACACAAATAGCAAGCAAGGTTTAACCACCACAGTTATTACTTGACAACTGTAGCGAAATGTATAACTAAATAGTTAGTAAAATATAAATTTCCTGACTGTTTTACTCTTTAATTAAAAAGTTTATAAGTTGCTTGAATACAGATCAATGCGCAAGACATGTTTTGACGTGCAAGAAATGTTTTAGCATATATTTGCAGTTGTTTTGTGCTTCCAGATAAGAATATTCAGAGCATCTGTATCAGTGGTATTTAGAACGTCAAGTCAAACATTTTTATTGAAAAAAGCAGTTTAAAAAAAGAAAACGTATGCTGACAATGATCCTTATTGTGAGTTTGTAAGAACAACCTTGGTTAAGAAGAATATTGTGTTTTCCAGATGAAATAATGGAGGATTATATAATTCCTCTATTATTATGTCTAAACTCTTTATTTGATTTGGCAAATCCTTCTATACCTCAACATCGTTCAGGGCCTGGATGTGAACACCACACTTTTTGCCCTGCTCCACAAGTTCTACATCGAATGGGTCCATGAGGATAACCGTCTTCAGGGTCAGCGTCTTCCGTCTCTCTACATTATCTAGAAGCAGCTTGGCCTTTTCAGGTTTATCACAGATCACTGTAGATATTTCTGCTACAATAATGACAAACAAAAGAAGAATATTTAAGCTCTTACTACATGTAGGAGTATATCAAAGCATCATTGCCCATTAGAAAATAATATTTACCCATTATCATCAGCTACAAACGTGTATACAAAAAAGATTATTATGGACTTAATTATTTAATTATCAATCAAGTTATTACTTCTAAACTTGCTTAACAATGACGCTTTTCTGATGAGTATATTCCTGTTTCTATTATTAGAGTGCAATTTCATTATTTAAGCAATAACAGACATAACAATAATAGCCAGTCTTACCAGTGTTGATTATGTATTGAACTGCATCAGTACCCAGTGTGTCATAAAGTGGTACCACCACCATGGAGTATGTGTAACAAGCCAGCTCTGAGATTATCCACTAACAACACAAGGAAAGTGATAAAGAGAGAGAGAGAGGAATGGGCATAGGTTCAATAAATGTGCTTAACAAATGCAGAAAACACTGTAAAACTGTGTTGTTCTCTTGTTGCCCTTTGACCTCTCACCTCTGGCCTGTTCTGGGCAAACACTCCAATAAACTGCTTGGAATTGGTCTGGCATCCCTGAGACAGTAAGCCTGAGCCCAGGTGCTCTGCCCGAGTCGTAACCTGTGCAAGTGACACAAATAAAAGTCAGTAATAAAAGAATTGCAAGTAATACCAAATCTATAATTGTCAGTAGAGCACACTGAAAGTGTGGTGGTTCCCATGAAATCCCAGGAAAACCCTTAACCTTCAACTGTTTAGTTATCTGTATGTTTTGACTGTATTATGGCTCATGTATGTTGCATTAGATAAATGTATCTGTCAAATAAACTAAAATAAACATAACACATGCATGGACACCACTGCTATCAGAAAATGTGAAAATCCCTTAAATTACATACGTAATAATAAGTAGTATGTAATCAGTAATAGAGAGAGGAATGGTAGGTCAAAACGGTCAATCAAACGTATCGTGATAGGTGTATGTTAAAGCTCATCATCAAACAAACTTATCAAGGTTAAAGATGAATAATGATAGGTCTGTTCCTACACATAAATAACTCCAATCTGTTGTGCTAACATACACATAGACATAAATATGATTAAATAATAAGGTCAGCAAGAATATTATATCTAGGTTAATAATTAATAATTATAGTACAGTTTCCACATACACGTGTACATTAAACCCAATATGATTACCATACACATACAAGTTTTCCACCCAAAAATATGAACCCCCCCCCCCCCACACACACACACACACCCAGAGAGAGAGAGAAGAAACTCCCTGACCAATCAGAACAAAGAAATCTAAAAATGCTCCACACTCCATCCCAGTAGGTGGCGGATTATACACCATAAACTGGTTTGCGAACTGCCATAAACAATGAAGAAGAAGAACATCACTCCCACCCTCCCCATTTTTCCTCTTCAAATATTTTACTTCTCTGTATGTGGAATACTGTTGATTCTTTGGGTGATATTTACTATACGACATTTATTTTCATTCTACACAGTATCCCAACTTTTTTGGAATTGGGGTTGTAAGTGAAAGACTGATCTCCAGTTATCTGAAGCATTTGGTTGCAGTTACTGTATTGCTGCTAAAGGTGGCACAACCAGATTTTAAGATTAAGGGGGCAAAGTTTTTCACATGTCGCTGTACCAAGTCGCTCCAAATTTGCATAAAGTTAAACTTTTCTCAACTTTCAAAGTTGCTGGACACGCCCACATCGAGTCGCCAATGGTTGCTGGTGCTCATGTGACTGGAAGTCTCCAGCTCTCACTGAAAATGAATGGTCTCCGGTCGCTTTGTTACTGCGAGTTTCTGTATGTGTGAACGCACCTTGAGTTGGGATAATAAAGGGTTACATAAATGGAGAGGCACGGCTGATAGGCAGTTACACGGTGTTGAGGGAGCCAGTCAGCATGCGGTCACAGTTTCATGGCTGAACTAGGCATTTATGTGTGAGTATTTTTGCACATATCACACACTGTTATTGGGGAATTTCTCCACTACTGTTGTATGTAAAGCCCAAAGTAATATATAGTTTTCATCATATCTGCACATCTTTGATGGTCTTTCTGCTTGATGCTTTCACACACCAAGATATAGAATACTCTGTGTAGGGGAAATGGATCTGCTTATACAGGTAGCACCAAAAATGTACCAACAATGTAGGTACTGCACTGTAAATGTAAAAATTTCTAATTTTGAATTTAATTAAAAGGTAAAGATTAAATAAGTTAAAATTTGAAAGAATAAATTTAGCCTAGGCTAACCTAAGTGGGTTGCTGCAGCCCTGATTTTAGCTGTACCTTTTCCACACTTACCTCTCGATAAGAAAGCCATTTGTATGGTTGATTGGGGAGACGAGAACCTAAGCACGGTCCATTACCTGAGGAGACAACAGGACACACCTGAGTTATGTCAAACAAATTACTAAATCAAATTACCAACAGTTCTGCTTGATAGTATGGCATGTTTGCACCTCTTAATCTTTATCAGGGTATCTGCAGGTTTCAGCACTTCAAACTGAATACTTGTTAATACCATATTCAAGACATTTCCAAAATATTTTAAGACCCGCACGTCACTTCAGTCATGCTACATGATACATGATTTTGCTTGTATCTTTCTCATTTGTAAGTTGCTTTGGATAAAAGCGTCTGCTAAGTGAATAAATGTAAATGATACAGCAGATATAATGGATTGTGTTCATGCATATACATCTATTTCTGTGTTTAAGTAAACTGTAGCAGGGTAAACTTCTATAGAGGTGTATGGGAGACCAGAGCAAATATCCTTTTGCATTACCATTTGCTCCAACAGTGAAAGAAAAAATAATCCAGTATTTCTTTTCCATGAGAGGAAAAAAATATAGAGAGATGGATTATGGCAGTCAGAAGAGAAAATGATGTCAAATTTACCATCACTCACTCAGCAGCTATATTAGCAGGTCTACATGCACAGTCTGCCAGTGAAGTAAAAAAAAAAAAAGGATTTGTAACTATTGGTGCTGAGGGAGAGTACACTTGCAATCCAAAGCAGTGTCGAAATTAATTCCATATTCTCAAAGTCATTTTAACTATTATATAATTTTTGTATAAGCAGACAGAGGGGTTTTAATAGGGGAATTTACCAAGGCAATAAGAGATGCCAGTCTAGAAAATATAGCTTTGCATCTAACCAAGCCAGGGATACCGAATGGGAACAATACTGCAGCCAATACTGTATAATCCTAAAATTGGCTGCCCAATAATAAAATCTAAAATTGGGCCAAGCCATGTCCCCCAATTCTTTGGGATTTTTGTAGAAGCTGTCTACATAGTCTCAGGGTTCTTTTTTTTACTCCAGATAATTTCCAGAATGAGAGAGTCAAGTTTATGAAAAAACAGTCTGGGGTAAAAATATGTGTTCGTCACAGAGTCATGTCAGCTTCGGATTCTGCGTCCAACTTCTTGAAGCACACATTCAAATAAGAAGGGAAATTGGGAAGAATACTCTTCTTTAATAGAATTCTGTGAACTGGAATTTAACACCATTTAAAAATTTTCTGTCCCATCCATTGACTATTAATGACATTTAATTTATCGGAGTTCAAATTGGTATCACCATAAATTACTTGAAATATATAACAGAAAAATATTGCTTATAATATAAAATGTGCTTTCAAACATACCTTGTTCTCCTTTAAGTGATTTACTGTACTTACCACTGATCTACGGAATTCTACAATCAAAAGAGTCTAAATATTGTACACACCAGTTATACGCAGTCCCCTCTGGAACGCCTCATATAAGGTTTTGGTGTCTTCATAGTAGCGTGTGAACAGGTTGGGATTGTCAACCAACATTGATTTATGGCCACCTCCCTGAAACAGAAACAAAGTTGTACAAAATGCATTTTTTTAAATGACCTTTTGTTAATACATAATGACTGAAACACATTTTGGACATTATACACCCAAAAATACATTTCAATTCAATTGTATTTGTATAGCACTTTCAACAATGGACCTTGTCACAAAGCAGCTTTACAGAAATAAATACATACAGGATATAAAATTTAAATGGATGAATTTGTCCCTAATGAGCAAGCCAGAGAGAACAGTGGCAAGGCAAATCTGCCTGAGATGATATGAGGAAGCAGACTCAATCTGGGTGACAATGGAGAGTGCCTAGTGGATAAATCCCTTCTATAACTGCACTACATGGTCAAATAGTGCAGCTGTGTAACCTGGAAATTCATCACAGTTTTCACATGAAGTTTGCTGAACTTATCCACTGCTCACTGATGTAGACCTGAGTGCAAAATGGCGTAAGCCCTACATGGAATCCCGGTTTGTTGTGCCTGCCGGTGACTAGCAACCAACTTCCTGTTTACACTTGTATGTGCATGTCCAGTTTAAAACACTGTTTTAAAACAAAAGCACACTAGTGTAAACAGGGTCTTGGGGAAGCTTTGCCTGTGGAGACTGCATTTGTTGTTAAAAATGATAAACCTGAAAACATGAAGACCAGACAGCTGTCTATGGGAGAAAAGCAACCCTCAACTGAGAAAAGAGGGAAAATTGATCAGAGCCATTGCACAAGCATTGGGAATAGTCAATACAACGGAATGTCCTGAAAAATAAAATTACCACTAGTGTACTAAACCAGACATCAAACAGGTCAGCCAGGGAAAACAAGAGCTGTTGATGACAGTAACATTGTGAGAGCAGTGAAGAAAAACCCAAACCACTCATCAGCAGTAAGAACCGGAAGGCCAGATTGGAATTCATGAAGAAATATACAGATGAGCCACAAAGGATCTGGAACCAAGATTAACCTCTACAAAAGTGATGGAAACACCAAAGTGTGGAGAAAGAAAGAATGTGCTCATAATCCAAAAATACGAGCTCATTGGTCAAGCGCAGTGGAGGTAGTGTCATGGCTTGGATTTGCATGCTTCTGGAATGGGCTCCCTAATCTTTATTGATGATGTATGTACTCATGTACTCATGATGGTAGCAGTAGAATGAATTCAGAAGTCTACAAAAATATTTTGTCTGCCAATTTACAGAGTGTGGAGGCGTTGGCGTGTGAGAGCGCCGGTTTGTGAATGGAGGGCAGAGCCAGAGAAGGTGAGTGGTAAGGAATGCACACCTGTGGGGAATTCTCTTAATGATTGTTCTGTGTTGCAGTGAGATGAGGCAAGGATAAGAGGGAGAGAGACACGTGCCTCGAGCGAGAGAGAGAAACACCAGCACGGAGCTGTGTGTGTGTGTGTGTGTGTAAGTAAAAGAGAACGCTAGAAAATCTCTGACTCACTTTGATGCACTTTAGTGTCCAATTCACATTGTTCCCTAATCTCAGAGCAAAGGAGGAAATCATCTATATAATTCATGAGAGTGCTGCCACCTGTTGGCTGAAATGATTCCTAGTTTCTCTGTAGCTCATGAGAGAAAAAAGTTAGAGAATTACAGAAACCCTGTATAACACACCACTGATTGTGTTTGTTCTTAAATGTAAAAGCAAACCAATATTGGCTGTCCTTGTGCACAGGAATACTGAAAATGCATTTGACAAATAGATTACAGAGAAAAAGATGGAGTTAGGGGGCATTTTTAACAAAATATTAGAGGGATTTGGAACAATTTGAGGAGATAGATGTTCAGGAGAATTTACTCCCCTTAAGTCTTTTACAGGACACCAGGAAAGGTTGGATTTTTGAACCGCAAGAAGTGAGCTGTTCACTGCACTAGTTTCACAGGAGCAATTGCACCCTTGTCAATTAAAGAAGTGACAAAGTCATCCAATCCCTGTTCTACATCTGAAGAAAGAGATTATTGGGCTCTGAAAGGTCGGAAGAATTAGCATGGTTAGCATTTTTCATACAACCAAACCCATACTGTGATTTAGCACATAAAAACTCAGGTTACATCCTTAAGCAAAAATGTTCAATTCTCTAGCTGTGATCCTTTAGGGATCACAGAGGGGATAATTAAGGCTGAGGTCACTGAGCTTGGAGGCTAGCATGTGTTGGGACTATGGTATTGAAGAGTGAGCTGTAGTCTATAAACAGCAGCCTCACATAGTTCCCTTTGTTGTCCGTGTGGGTGAGAGCAGTGTGAAGGATGTGAGAAATCACATCCTCAGTAGGCCTAATTGGAGCACTAGGCAAACTGGAGTGGTCTATGGTGTCAGGGATGGAGGAGCAGATGGAGTTTTTGAAAAGCCTCTCAAAAACCTTAATGATAAGCAATGTTAAGACTACAAGAGGGCTTTTTTTCTTTTTGCATAGGAATAACAACAGATTTTTTTGAAGCAGGTGGGACACTCATTGAAGATGGAAGTGAACAAACCAGCTAGCTGATCAGCACAAGATCTCAGTACATGGCCGGAAATGCCTTCAGGGTCGGCCGCTTTTCTGATGTTCACACATTTCAGAGCCCTTCACACCGCGTCCTCTGAGGGGTGAACACGCACTTATCGCTAACAGAGCTGCTTCTAATGCACTAGTTAATGATTAATGAGTCTTTATTAATCACATATACATTAGAGCACAGTTAAATTCTTTTCTTCTCATACCCCAACATGTTAGGAAGTTGGGGTCAGAGTGCAGGGTCAGCCATGATACAGCACCCCCTGGAGCAGAGAGGGTTAAGGGCCTTGCTCAAGGGCCCAACAGTGGCAGCTTGGCAGTGCTGGGGCTTGAACCCCCAACCTTCTGATCAGTAACCCAGACCCTTAACCGCTAAGCCACCACTGCCCAGTGCTAGCACGGTTAGCCTCAAAGCTTTCATAGAAAGTATTTAACTCATTGGCCAAAGAAGAGTAAATGGTCTGCACTTATATAGTGCTTTTTAACTTTAGTGGTCTACAAAGCGTTTTACACTGTTTCTCATTACCCTTTCACATACACACTCACATGCAAAGGCTAGCCTGCCATCGGGAACAACTTGGGGTTCGGTGTCTTGCTCAAGGACACTTCGGCATGTGGGCCGTGAATTGGACCGCCAACCCTACAATTACTGGACAATCCGCTCTACCACCTGAGCCTAAGAGCCAGCTCTCACCGTGGCATTGGATTTGTGTCCGAAGGCACTGTCATTGAGCTAGAAATGAGACTCCACCTGTTCCCCATACCAGAGTTTAGTGGCTTTCACTGTGCATTGGAGAATGTAGCACGCCGCTTTGTACTCACTCATATCCCCCAATATGAGCCCTGCATTGTACGTGGCTATGCGCGCATTCACCGCAGCTCGGATAGTTTTTACCACCCATGGTTACTGGTTTGAAACAGCTTTACCAGTGTCAAGATGTTTGTGTCACACATGGTCATATGGTGTTTTATGTAAATTTATGGTTTGAATTTACATTGGGTGGCTGTGGCTCCGGTGGTAGAGCGGGTTGTCCACTAATCGTAGGATGGGCCTTAATTAATAGAACACTGCAGAGTGGTGTATGTAGAATAATAGGTAATTTGATCTGCAATTTTCTCAGGGGAGGAGGGAGAAACACTGACATGGCTAATCCAACTGGAAATAAAAGTAGGAAACCCCAGGAAATTGTGGGTTTACCTAAGTCCCTATTTAAATTAAGCCTGTACGAATAGGGTTTTATAATCAAGTATAAATACCTCAACTTCTTCAGACTGGTGGCGAAGGTCACATGGGGGCATGAGGGCACGCGGGCGTGTTGCCAGCCAGTAGGCCAACATGGCAGTCAGAGCACCAAGCCCAAACAGTGCAGCGGTGGGCGTTGAACAGATCAGATGAAACAGCTTTTCCAATTTAGCTAGCCACAGGCTAATCACCAGCTCCTGCACCTGCATCCTCTCAATCAGCGTAGTGCTCAGCTCTGAGAGGAGAGGGAAAGAAAGAGAAGCAAAAAAAACATTGAAATAGGCCTACAGGACCTAGACATACATTTCATTCTGGATGTCTTAACCTAGCACAATTATGCTATGTGGAATGGAGAGCAGATCACAAGGGGACAGTGAAAATACAGGTCAGAATGGAAAGAGCAATGTGACTGATACATCCCAGACAATAAAAGGTTAGCAGTTTTCCTGAGGAATCATGCTAGTTTTGAACTGACTAGCCACACTGATGAGGCATGTAATGGGTTGATTTTTATTGTCCTTGGCTTGATCTCACTCCAGACTGGACTTCTTACTAGTTAAGCTACTTTCATCTAGCCTCCACTGTTGTCTTAGTTCCAAACAGTGGTGGCAGGTGGACTCTGGAACTGCCAGTCTCAGTCAGAAAGCTGACTTCATCTGTGAGACCTGGATCACTCCAGAACATTACTATGTATACTTTATTTTGACCCTTCTTTTTCTTACACCACATGTGCAGCCTTCCCCTCCTCTTTCTTTAACACTTTCCTTAAGTTCTACAGAAGTGATCCTGCAGATTATATAGTCTAGCAAACCACCTGTTCACTGGAATCCCTCCCTTCCAGAATGCTCCAGACCATCTCACAAGGCTTCCTACCCTTCATCTCTTTCATCGTAAATGATTCCATAACTTCTCTCCATGTACTGAATGCCTTCAAGACAGCAAGGGTAATTCCAGTCCTGAAGAACCCCCTCTAGATACGTCAGACATCTGGTATAACTATTCTTCCTAAGATTCTTGAACATGCTGTGCAGTTTTCTCTCTACCTTACTGTCAGTCACAAGATTCTCCTATCTATCCTATTGAGCCCCCTCCCCACAAAACCCCAAAAAACCCAGAAGAGGCTTCTCCATGGTCAGAGGAACACCTTTCTTAGGAAGGTGGAGAACTTTGGCAATAGTGGCTCCTAATAGGGAAGAGCTGGGACTGAAGGTAAGTCTAAAAAGTGCAGCCCAATTGACCCCAGTACCCTGTGGGGACCACCGCTCATCATCCCAGAGAGCACAGGTTGCCAGGTTGCAGGAGGCAGAATTTTCTGATGTATTTTTGCCTCTACTCAGTAGCACTGACTCCATAGAATACCACATAGAGACTCTCCAGGTATGGTTGTATGCAGCGGCCCATACTGGCTCCATGAACACAAGAAAAATGTGGTTCATGATAAACTCAAGGGTATGCACGACATGGGAGTCCCACAGTGAGACAGTGGTGGTCTTGATGCCCAAGTAATCAGAATAACAAAGTAATGGCTAGTGATTATTTTACTAAATCATACTGTACATATTCTAATAACAATGCAGAAAAAGCATACACTTACCCATGATAAAAGAGAAAAAGCACACAGGTGATAAATGTCCTCACTCAGAATCAGCTCAGACACGCCATAAAAAGCAGAAATTGGTTTTAAAAATCAAAGCACCTAAAAGTGCAAACTCAACAGGTCTCGAGAAGTCTGAGGCAAAAATAAGCGGATTGGAAAGAATCTAAAAAAACCCAGAGAGGACATCTCCCAGACATCAGATGGAATGGTACTTTAGGCAAACCAGGGGTGTTTCAACTGTATAAAAAGGGAGCCCCGTTTCAGGGGACTTTCAGATCACTCTGGGACGTCCCTCTGTGCAGATATCATGTGGTGAGCAGCAATAAACCCTTGCTATTTCCTACTCAGGCTCACTGTGTTTTTGTCATCCTCAAACTGATGTAAGTACTTGATGATATAACTTAGCTGTGTTTAACTTTTTGGAAAATTAGAGACAACAATGCTCCATCAGTTACGCATGGCAAGCTTTTATTTGACACTGGATTTAACTAAGGGATATTGGCAGATTCCCAGTATCTCATGAAAAAACATCCTTATCCACTCCATTTGGGTTACACCAGTTTGTCACCCCAGCACCATTTGAATGACACATGGACAGAATCCTCCACCAGCACAATGCACATGCCACTGTGTACTTTGATGACATAATCATTTATAGTAATAATTGGCAGCAGCATTTGCAACACCTGAGAGTTGTTCTGAGATCCTTGAGATGGGTGGGACTCACAATGAACTCAAAGAAGTGTGCATCTGGGTGGGTGGAAGTGCAATATCTGGGGTTCCACTTGGGTCATGGACAGGTTTGGATAAGATAGCAGTGACTGCGGCCTGCCCAAGTCCCAAGACCTTAAAGGGGGTGAAGCAGTTCCTGAGGCTGGCTGGCTACTATAGATAGTTTGTACCTAATTTTTTGGACATTACCAGCCCACTGACTGACTTCACTAAAAAGGGGCATCAGATCCATTCCACTGGATGGAGCCATGTGAGCGGGCTTTCTGCCAGGTAAAAGCAGTTTTGTGCGGGGGCCTGCTGTTATATTCACCTGACTTTTCTCTCCTTTTTGTTCTGCAGACTGACACATTGGACACAGGGCTGGGGGCCGTTTTGTGCCAGATGGTGGAGAGAAAGGAGAGGCCCATGCTATACATCAGCCAGAAGCTGATAGTGATAGAGAGTGGGCTGTCATCACTTTCAGGGGGAGGGGCTAAAAGCTGGATGGCTCCCCGGCCTGAGTTGGGCGGTGAGGGTATGTGGCAGCAGAGGCATGGTTGGTTCTGTGGACGGAGGGGAGGTAGTTTAAACCAGCAGGTAGCACGTGATAATTCTCACCTGCATGTAATTAGTGAAAGTTGATTTGTTTGTGTCTCTTTGTGCTTTCATTTGCCTCCCGTAGAAGCCAGAGTGAGATTGAGACAGAGGGCCAACCAGCACAGAGATATGTGTGTTTATAATTAAAAATGCTGAAAAGCAAAAGTAAAGTTGCAAATAAAGCCATTTTGAGTGACTCCAAGAATGTCTCCCACTTCCTCATTCTCTAACCACGATAAGTGTCACAACAAGCTTTACTAAATAGTGCGTTCGCTAGCTGTGTGAATACTTTCTTTTTGCCCTGTGATCTTTATTTCTGATCATTTGCATGAGAGTAAAAATACCCCTTGGAATCTCAGTACAGATACACATGTGTAACACTATAGAAAAACAGCATATCATACAGATCATCAAACGTTGACAACGAAACAGCAGTCAAAGATAGCAATACCTGAAAACTTTTGTGAGCAACCATATGCAAAGCAAACATACTGTATGTGAAATCATTGCTTAATTGTTTAACAAGGCCTGTCAGGTTGAGCCTGTTTTTTACGTGGTAAGATTAATGAAAAGGCAGTATCTATGTGTAGGATATTGATTTAGTATTTAGATATATAGATCCATCTGAATCTTTTTTTTTTGCTATTTATTTATTGTACATTATTTAAAATTAGTTATTGCAATTGAAAAAAAAATTTAATCAGTCAATTATGAAAAAAAGACTAGTCAGTTCTAAAAATATGACTTTGTTGCAGTTCTACCTCTGACCCACCCACTCTCTCCATCTGCAATGTGTCATCAGCAATTAGGCTGTTCTACCTTGGTGATTATTGCCTACTAGATGAGACTGCCGAGTCATATGAGTAAATTTTTGTTGTAGTCTAGTGTCTATTCTCTTTGTCACAGCATGCAGATTTATACATTCTATAGGAATATACTGATTTGCTCATACAGATCTGTACTCTAACAACAGTCTCTTTCAAATAGTAAAATTCAGCTTCTAAGCAAACGTCTTCAGTATTACTGCAACATTTTTTTTTCATAATTACATGCTAACATCTGAAAGCACACACTGTTCCATTAATCACTGTAGAAACCTGCATCAAGATGCAAACAATTACATTTATGATTTAAACAGCAATTACTTACAGAACTGGAGACAGATGGAGTGTACGCATATGTGCCTTTCATTTAGCAAACCTATGACAACCTGCTATCTTTGAAAGATTAAAGCTGATAAGGAGTGCTGAGTGGCGGAAAGAGGGATAACACCAAACGCAAAATTAACCCAGCCTTGCTGGCCACCGTATCACACCACACTCAGCAGATACGGTTCTCATCCCCCTCCCCCACTATAATCTGTTCTGCTCTCTCTATCCTTGGCTATATGATATACTGGTCTTACCTTACAAAGCACATCAAGATTGCACTTTCATTAACATACTCAGATATCAGATATGTAAACAAACAGAACAATAGTGGAACAACATTTGAAGTAAGGGCAATTTATCACTCCACCCTAGACTTACTAGAAATTATTTGATGAGTCATTAATTTGTTAATTTGTAAACCATTGGCTTGAAACTGTTAAAACAGTTCCTAAAATGTTCACAAATATAGAAAACTTTCCCATAGAATTTTTTTTTCATGCCACATAAACCCTTACAAGATTCACATGCTTGTTTACAGTTCTAGAATACTGATCAATTTTACCAGGTTTCTTTGAATGAGTCTACAAGCAATTGTGGTGGGACCATGAGCAATCAAGCACTGGGCATGGTGACTTTGTGCAGATTCTGCCCTCTGCAGAATACAGATACTTTAACACTTAGGGTGGGTTGCACCAATAAGGATTAAATTAAGCACAGTTTAGAGCTAATCTAGGATTTATTGATCTGGGTTTTATTTTAAATCGAGTTGTGTTGCAACTTAATTTTAAACACAGATTAACAAATCAGGGATTAGAATTCTAACCTGCGATTAAAACCTCCATCTACGATTAATTTTCTCCATCATGATGGATTCGCCATTGACAACATTGCGGCAGTGCACGTGGATTTCATAAACGTGGAAATATATGAATTCTCCAGTGTAACTAAACAGCAACAATGTAACTCTTTCACTTCCACTTGCGTGACTACAAAGGGATCATGAACTTTAAACTTTGAATGAATAAAAAATTCAACTGCCGTTATTAACCGCTCATACACATAAACAATACAGGCTGAGAAAATGAAAAAAATAAAATACAAAAATTTAAAATCTGAGTTTTAAGTGATGGAGCAACAAGATTATAGTTAATCCAGGTTTATTGTGAAATTAAATCCAGGATTAAAGTGATGGTTAAATGTAAGCCTGCTTATTTCAAATAAGGTTTAAAGTTTGGTGCAACAGAATTATTAGATAAACCTTGATTTAATCTAGATTAAAGCTTAATCCTTATTTTTGTGTCTAAACAATTCAAACTAAAGTACAATACCCTGCCAGATAAATTACAGGGTTTCAACCACTTAATTATTAAGGATGGGTCAAGTTCTCTGTCTCTAGTTCTACCTGGCTTGTTGCATAATTGATAGAGTGAAGTACCATCAGAGGTGGGTAGTAATGTGTTACATTTACTTCGTTACATTTACTTGAGTAAATGTTTGTTTTTTTGGGGTGTGTGAGAGATTTTGTGTTGAAAATGACAGGTTCTGTGTTAGTCACAGGACTGGGACATGCTGCTTCATCTTGAACCCATGTTTTAGAACATACAGACTTTCAAGGAGAGATTCCGGATTGTCCCATCATTTTAATCAGATCCGAAGTAACTAGTAACTTGATACATAAGTAGTCTTCCATCCATCCATCCATCCATCTTCTATACTACTTATCCTTTTCAGGGTCACAGGGAAACCTGGAGGCTATCCCAGGGAGCATCGGGCACAAGGCAGGGTACACCCTGGACAGGGTGCCAATCCATCAGGGCACAATCACATACACACTCACACACCCATTCATACACGACGGACACTTTGGACATGCCAATCAGCCTTAAGTAGTCTTCTTATTGGATAATTTTTTTAGTAATTATTAACATTATTACTTTTACTGTTACTTGAGTAATTATTTTTATAAGTAGTTTTACTTATACCTGAGTAAAATTTTGGCTTCTCTACCCACCTCTGAGTACCAGATAGAGAATGTGTGTGTGTGTGTGTGTGTGTGTGTGTGTGTGTGTGTGTGTGTGTGTGTGAATAAGACCTAACACTCGAAAATTTTCAAATTACGATCATCGAAACCGGTTGCTCAAACGGCTCCTAACGACGAGGTTGCATTGTGGTGTGGGTTTTTCAGAACCATAGTGTGGACAGCTCCCGTCAAATCAGACCCAACCTCACAGGTTCGCGATATAAACGGCAGCTCCACACGAGTGTCGTATGTTGTATTCCACAATTCACAATTCACAGCACATGGGCATGGATTCTATCAAGTCGTAACCTTTCATCATGTGAGAATAAATGAATGGCGGTCAGATAGGCTATAGCCTACAGCGCTGTACGCATGTTATCCTATGCCGCTTTACACGGGCCTTACAATAAGCCGCACTATATTAAAAGCTTTAGTGGACGTCTCCCTAATATCTACTCTAACTATATATGAACTAATGTGTGAATGATTTTTATCGATTTCATTTCCATCCATACATTTGCGTAACGTTATTCTGTATTATTTATGGCCTCACCGCATCGCCGCATATCCTATGCGTCTCAACCTTTCCAAGTAACGCAGTTGCTCTTATTGTGTCCTTCCGCAATGTTCCAACTCCAAAGCTCGCGAAATAATAGATTTCAGATTGCTAATATCTAGTATGGAATGAATTGCTGCAGTATTACTTCGCGTCTGTCATTACTAAAATGAACATGGTTTCTAACCTTGTGAATATACGGTTAACCCAAGGTCGTCATCCAATACACCGTTACACCCATTTCCAATTCAGATATTTAACTTACCTAGTATGATCCAGAGGGAGCCTGCCATTAGAGCGAAGGCGAACATTGCGTCATTGAGAGCTCGGTCTCAGCAGCATGCCGACTGTATTACAAGTCCTAGCTGCTAACTGTGAGATTATACGGGACAATAAAGTAAGGCTGGGGCTCTCACCAGTGGCAGTAGTCTACTGTTACGTTGATAGGGGAAGGTTGAAAGGGAGACCTCGAAATGTGCACTTTCAAGTGAATATTTGACATTGGGTTAATATAAAAAAAATCGATGATTAAGACAATAGGCAATATTGATTCATTTGTAAGGTTTAGACGAGGTTGTTTTCAGGCAAGTAATTCAGGCAGTGAATATCACGATTATGTGAGAACAACAGTGTTAATTCATCAAGTTAAATCCTCCCTATATGCTAGTTTTTGTCAGGAAAGGTCTGCACACCTTACCACTTTCTTGCTAGTAGTTTTGTATAATTACATTAATAAACATTTGAATTAAACGATTTTTTTTATATATATTTTAATGCTGAAACAATACAACAATCTATACATTACAATATAAACACATTTACCGATAACCTGTTGTTAAAATGGCGACTGATGAATGCTACTGCCCGGCCTGGCTGAAATCAACCTCACTGCTTAACCTGTTAAAAAAACAAGAATTGAAAGACCTATCAATATTATTTGATTACAAAATAAGGAAACATATATAGCCTATTCTTGTTTTAAGTGCACTCTTTAAAAAAAAAAGAGGTTCCTTGTGGTTGCTTGGATTTTTATATAGAACCCTGGGGTTCTGTACTTGGCCAATAGTACATTTTCACCAAAAAATGGTTCTTTGCAGAACCCTTGGAGAACAAAAAAAAAAAACATTTATATTAAAACAGTTTTATAATTCAAATAATGTATAAGGTTGAATCAATGCCAATGCTTTTTGGAAATTTCTTTTGGATCACCACTTACACTGAGGTGGTGTACATATGGTGTATATACTGCCTGCCCAAATAAAAAAGTCACACTATAATATTTCATTGCACCGCCGTTAACTTTTATTACGGCACACATTCATCATGACATTGTTTTGACAACCTTATGCAATGTCACAACATTTATTTCCATCCAGAGTTGCATTATTTCTTGACCAAGATCTTGTATTGAGAACAGAAGAGTCGAACCACTCCGTAAAGTATTCTCCAGCACATCCCAAATACTTTCAATGGGGTTAAGGTCAGGACTCCATTGATGGGATCCATTGAGGGGATAACCTGGTTATCAGCTGACTTCATTTTTTATTACAGGTGCATCTTTAAAAAAAACGTGGAAAAGTTCATTTTTTTCCATAATTTAATTCAAAAGGTGGAACTTTCATATATTCTAGATTCATTAAACATAAAGTGAAGTATTTCAAGCCTTTTTTAATATTGATGATTACGGCTTACAGCTCATGGAAATGAAATGAAAAATCCAGTATCTCAAAATATTAGAATAAACCATTTATAATACAGAAATGTATTATATTATAAATATAACCTCCTGAAAAGTATGTTAATGTATGCACTCAGTACTTGGTCAGGGCTGCTTTTGCATCAAAATTACTGCATCAGTGCGGCGTGGCATGGAGGGAATCAGCCTGTGGCACTGCTGAGGTGTTCTGGAACACCTTACTTTGATAGCGACCTTCAATTTGCCTGTATTGTTGGGTCTGGTGTCTCTCATTTTCCTCTTGACAATATTCCATAGATTCTCAATAAATCTGCCAACAAAATAACAAATCTCAAAACAAATGAACAAAACAGACAAAACGGAAAAGGTAGGTAGGCCTATAGTTTGCGAATGAAATACTGACCGCTGATTGGACGAGGCATCTGTCAATCAAGATATACAGGAAGTACAGCAGGCTGCGGCAGTGGGAAGTTGATTAGTTTGTGGATTAAAATATGGCGTTCTGCTAAATTTCTGCAGTTCATCTTGAAAAAATCTGGAGGTTTTAAAAGAGACGATATAAAACGACTGCGCCCGTGTCCACCAGTGGTGTGCAGAGCGAGGCTTCGTGGAACACTGAAACAGGTCAAGCAAATGTGCCATATTGTCTCGAGGCTTCGAAACAATCCGACACCCGTCTCCACGGTGACACCTAGTGGTCAGTTGCAGGTGTTGCTATGAAACAACTTTGACAACGATTCAGATAAGCATTAACGAATTATAACCCACATGTTTGTGTCAAACAAGGAAGTGTGTGGGGGAGTCGATGGTGTTTTCAAATGGCATGCTGCTGCCTTGGGTTTGAATCCTGGGTGAAGTGTGCCTGTCCACATCATTGTAAGAGCCATTTAAAAATGTTTGTTTTTTTTTTTTTTAATAATGTGTTGAGTTTTTAACATCTGTCTGACAACTACATGAGCTGGGTTTTGTAACCTGTAGGCTCCTTATTGTGAATAACTATAGGTTATTTTGGCCAAGAAAAATGAGGTTTAATAAATGCAAAACTTTCCAAATTCTCTCTCACCTACATAATAACCCACAGCATCTGGCCATGTCTTTTTTATATTTTTATCAGGATATTTGGTGGGATTTCATGTCAGATGATTAACAAGGCATCCTGAGGCAAGCACCGAGCAGGGATCAGTCCAAACACTATTGAATCATTTCAGTTTTATAAACCTACATTATAAAACTGACCGGAGAACAGTTCAAACTGTTTATTAAACACTGGTTCATTGGTTCACCTGGAGAGCAACACAAAGAAGAAGAAGCTGAAAATGAAGATGCAAGCAAGTAGCAAGTTGAAGCTGCTGGTGTCTTTGATGTCTGAACAGCGAGAGCTTAAAAACGCCACAACGACTACAAGAATGTTGATAAGAGGGAGTTGTTGTGGCAAGGAATTTCCAAACAAATAGGATTCGATGGTGAGTTTCACTTACTTTTTATTTCCATGTACATAGGCTTGTAACCCTTTTTCACAAACTTGTAACCATCTTCATCGTTTGTGTGCTGTGTAGTGGAGGAGGTTAAACTGAAGTGGAAAAGTTCATTCATATATATATATATATATATATATATATATATATATATATGATATATATATATCATATATCTATATGATATATATATATCATATATCTATATGATATATATATATCATATATATCTATATCATATATATATATATATATATGATATAGATATATGAACCTATATATATATATATATATATATATATATATATATATATATATATATATATATATAGGTTTAAAGTCAGAAACCAAATAATAAGCAAAATTTCCCTCTAACTGCACAAAAAGAAACTAACTAACTAACAAAAATACATTTTCTTCCCTCTCTCCCTAGCTAACCCAAAACCAGGAGAAAAACGAACCAACATTAATGGCGCTGACTTCCTACTAACCACTATTACCAGTGCACTATTTGCAAAGGTGAATATTAATGTGTGTTAGATAACAAAGAGCATAAATAAAGTCACAAACAGGCAGAAGGTCATACACATGTGAAATCCACATACGTAAAGAACTCCTCAAACACAAAGCAATGGCAATGATCTGCCATGGGATGGAGACTGACGCGCCTTAAGTACACCTCCGGAAACGTGCAGCCAACCAATCCTATTGCACAAGGCCGGAGCAGGCGTGGACAAGATGTGATCATCCAGTGGCAAGCCAGAATGTGACACAAACAATAGGTGGGGCCTAGAGAAGGCGGAGGAGACAAAAAGCAACCATCCCACCACCGCCATAGACACACGAATGGCATTTAGAGCAAACAGAAATACACTGAAGAACGTAACAAGAATGCAAGAAGAATGGAATGCAACATGTTTTACATGTAAAATAAAACACGTTCAGAAACATTTGTGATATTTCATGTTCCATACCTGTCCATTATATAGTTTTATAAAAGTTATAAAACAATCATAAAAGTTTTTTTCACAAAAACACAAAAGCAAAAAAAATCTATCAAAACAGATTATACAAATATATGTGGATTACCTTAACTTGTACACATAGGAAGAATAAAGATACATACATATGTAATACATATGTAATTATTTTGAAAAATCAACCAAAGGACAGACAAAGAATTTCTTGATTTATTTCAACATTTATTTCAACTGCAAATATCACAACCCTCTTTTGAACTCTTCACTTTCCTAGCTTTGCAGGCCTGTAAAATATTCTAATGATACATTTGTAGTCCAACATCCTTAGCGACCTAAGGCTGTTTTCACACAACTTTTTTGAAGCAAACAACGCCTGATTTGCATAATAATCCTATGGAGTAGACCATATTTTCAAAAATGAACTGAGCTTCTTTTGGGATCTGCTCAACTGCATTTTGCAACAGCATTTTATTTTATATGAAAAAAACGCTTTGATCTGCGGTTTTGATCAGAAAAAGACATTACATGCGAACACAGCCTAACTTTGTTTAGCTACCAAGCCCTGTTAGATACTAAGCTTAGTTCTGTTGAGGTATGTTTATGTAACCTCAACTAACTAGCTTCACTGGCTAGCATAACTTAATTCAGTACATGAATATCTATGTAAGTTAGCAAGGTTAGCAATTTCATTAGTTGTAAAATAGGCTACATTGTTATATCTTTTCTCTATTTGTTATCACTGTTGTTAACATCCACAAGAATTACTCCCTAACAAAAAATGTTGGAGGGAGGAAAAACCCTGTGGTGTATACATTTGTGTATTATTGATCTTTTATCATTGTTGTTGATCTGCCTGTTCTTTGCTGTTCATTTATAAAATGTAAAAAGTTAACTGTATTATGGATCCTTCTGTGTAATGTTTTCTTAGTTAAAAGCAGCTGCTGTAAAATAAAGTAACCCACGCAGCCCATACAACACTCAGACAGTGCCCACTACAGCCCATGCCAGGGTGCTCTATGTACCCTTGTTGCTGGTCCATAATACAACAGCCTTACATCTGGCCTATCTGGACCCCATCATTAGCCCATGTGAGGACACCATGAAAACTACAGAGAAAGGAAGGTTGGGCCCAGCTTAGCTGCCCACATAGACCCCAGTTTCAAGCCCATTTGGGACTTATGTGGACATGCTGGCTGGGTAATTACTGACATGTTTACAGAAAAGTCCTCAAATTAAACCGACTCAAGAGCTCCCTCTACAGTTCTACAAAATTACATATCATTTCCCGGAAAGGCTAGGGTTTCCTACAATGGCTCAGCTCTCTGGGATCCTTTAAACGCTGTACTGGAATCATTCAGGGTCGCTGTTTAATGAACCATGCTGATATCCACGTTAGCATACAACTGGAGCAGGAGATTGGCACATCTGAGCATTTTCAGCATGTTTTGTATATTTAAACATTAAAAAAAGTGTTAAAAACCTTAAGGTGTTGTAAATTAGTAAAAAAAAAATATATTATTGTTTATTTATTTATCATTGTGAGGAATCACATGTCTTTTTGCATCAGAGATGTTTCGTATTTTCACACAAAACTGCAATCCTCTTTTTGCTGTAATAGTGTGCGTGTCTGTATTTGCCTCAACCACAACACTGTTCTTACAACCTCAAGTATCATGCATAGCTCACAACGACGTGATTTCTCGGAAATCACCCCAGTTAAGTTTGAGCGCGGCTGCATTTCGGTCACACTGCGCATGCGCCGAAAGCTGCCAAATTCTTGCGTTGGGAAAACCCCCAGCCCTTATAAATATAAAGAGGCACGCTCCTGGACACAACTATACTCAGTAACCGTCACGGAGAACAGCTCGTTCTAAACCAAGTGGAATACCTTTCTTTTATTTCATTAATCATTCCGGATACTCAGTAAGTACTCCTGCTTTTATAATCCTTGTATATTCGTGTTTGTGCAACTTGAATATCACACGAAAGATACGGACTTGTGTTTGTAAATCTTGATATACTGCATTTTGTGTCACTATTAGATTGTTTTGGTTTTTTTTGTCATTTAAAATGTTCATCATTACATAGGGCGGTTACATTTAGGCACGTACTTAGCTAATATTTACATTTGTGTTGTACACGCTATTATTTTCTTTCCCGACTTACGTGTATTAAATTACGTGTTTGTTTGCTTGTTTATCTTTATTGAAGTTATTTTGTTCCGAGTCGATCATTTGTTTCAGCTCTTGTGCTGTGTGAGCGCGCGCGCGCGTGTGAGAGACTTCAACTGGACTTGATGTATTTTATAAATCGTGAACTTGATTTTTCACAAGCTAGGCAGGGTCTTAGGACTGTATGCAAGCATAAGATACTAATTAAATGTATTAATCACTGTGTTTGTACAGGAACCATGCCTGTGTCAAGAATGCGCATGCGGCCCTGGTTAGAGGATATGATTGACTCGAACTCAGTCTCTGGACTTGTCTGGGTAGATAAGGTAAGGTGGAGGCACAGTTTTCTCTGAGCAAATTATTGCATGCTGCATGCTTTTTGACAACAGGTTAACCAGTTCTGAGGCATTTCATAAATCTATCCGAATAGCAATCAGAGTGTTTTGTGTCTTTTTGGCCTGCTTAGGAGAAAAAGATGTTCTCCATTCCTTGGAAGCATGCTGCACGCCATGGATGGGAGATGGACAAAGATGCCTGTCTGTTCAAACAGTGGGCAATCCACACAGGTGAGGAGCCACTCCTAATGTCAAACAAATTTTTGTCTTTTGTTTTTTTTTTAAAAAAAACAAAAACAAATAAAAAACAAATAACCTTTTACAAGGCCCTCATCACATTGACTATGCTTGTAGGCAAATTCAAGCCAGGAATCACTGAACCTGACCCCAAAACATGGAAAGCAAACTTCCGTTGTGCGATGAACTCACTGCCAGATATTGAAGAAGTGAAGGACAAAAGCATCAACAAAGGCTGTGAAGCTGTTCGTGTCTACCGTATGCTTCAGGTTGTCAAGAACAAGAGTAAGAGATCATCTAAAAGTCAGGACAGCAGGAGAAGGAAAAAGGTAAGGAGACAGCATGCCATAGCATCATGTTATCTTTATGTCACAAAGAACAAAGCATGAAAAAGGACACATTTTAAGTATCCAAGCAGTGAAATCAAACCTGAATTTTTATTCTTTATGAAAGATGAGGAAGATGGATGCAGACATGTCTTCAACTGAAGAGCACGTTTACACCAACAAACAGCAGCAAGACATGATCACTCAGGAGAACACCATAGACAGCACTGAAAGCATGAGTAAGTTACCTCAACAGCCAAAGATCAGTTCAAATTATTTTGTGAAAGAATTTTATAGATAACACACATTTCTGGGGTTTTTTTTTTTTTGAAGTTGACTCTTGGGTTCATACTTTTTTTCTTGTGACTTTTCTTTCAAGAAACAGCAAGCCCCACCTACGATGTGCCTGACTGCTCGGGTTATGAAGTGGAAATCGGCCCTGACAGCACAAACGATATCTACACTGGGAGGTTCCAGGTTTCACCAGTTCACACAACGGGTAATAAAAGTCAAACAAATTTTTATGATATTTTCTTACTTAATATTCTGAAGTGGCATGGTATTCATTATTTCTTTCTTCTTCTTCACAGACTACGAGGAAAAAGCTATTGTTGAGGTGAGTCTGGCTTTAGTGGCATGCCAAATTTTCTTTCTCTGTTGTGCTTTTTCATTCTCAGGAATACCCTGTTATATATCAAATTATCCATTATTGGCATTTCTGAAATTGTTTGTAAACACCACTGAGCAAATGGCAAGCAAAACCCAGTCAGTTACAAATTCTGTGTTTTGCTTCTGCAGATCACACGGCAATTGGAGCTTGATAGTTCACAGTGGCTACAAAGCAATAGCAGCGGAAAGGGGTTCCTGTGCAATGAAGTAGCCACGACAGAATCTTACCACTGTCCAGAGAGCCAATGGAGTGATACCTCAGGTAAAAAAAATGTTGCATTTAGCTAATAAGTGTAGGATGTATAGCCAGGTTTTCTGCAAGCAGGAGTATTCATCTGATAGATTTATCAAACATCCTTTCATAAAACTAGGTTATATGGCATTACCTCAAAACTATTGTGTTTTTCTTTCAGGAGAGGAGCTTGAGCTACGTTTTTACACAGAACTGATACCAGGACTGCCCAGTGAAGATCTCTTAAACTACACAGATATGTGGAACAGCAGCCCTCACACAACTGGCCTTCCACAAATCAGCTGTCTACTCTGAGATCTTCTCTGATACTCAGCCTGTACATTATCTCATTACCTCACGTTCTAGGTCTGTCCCTCTGACCATGAAATCAGTCCACAAAATGTCTTGTATGAACTACTTCAGCTTGGTTTGCCATAAAGTGTGAAGTTTTATGCTGGAGGATTATGTTAGAGATTTTATGGTCATCAACGGAACAGTTTTCTAATGCGTTGTTCTCAATTGTAAAGGATAATGGCTTGTATATAAACATGTTCATGTAATTTACTGTGACATTTGGCAGGATCCGTTACCTACACATTAGGGTTTTAAGGCATTTTCCTCTGAAAACTTTATAGGATATCTCTAATGAATTTTTAAGTTCTTGTGCGCTTGGGTGAAAATTCTTCACAACATGTATATAGTGTATAAATGAGTTTATAATAAAAAAATGTGAAAATTGTAAGTTGCTGGACTTCCATGATTTCACAATATCATTTCAATATTTAAAGATATGAATTTTATTATTGTATATTCAAGACAATAATTCAGTTTCATTAATAGTACAAAGTCTGATCTGGTGTATTCTTCACAATGTGATAACATCAGTATATGTCTTAATTTAACTTGAAAGGCATTCCTTATAGTGAAACATCGTGTAAGGGTGCACACTTCTAAACATGTTCCACTGTAACCACAGTTAGAATATTCTACTGTCTATAAAATTGAATTAATCCTTGGGGCCATATTGGATTTATTCAACAAATACGCTAAAAAAAAGTACAATCCACAATTATTAACACAACAAGTAGGGTTTCCACCTCACAGTTCCGGTGTCCCAGGTTCAATCCTGAGTTCAGTTACTGTTTGTGTGGAGATCCCATGTCCCTGAGACTTTCCTCCAAGCTCTTCAGTTTCCTCTCGCCTGTGGCAGAACAGAAAAGCGTTCATCCTATCACGGCTGGCTAGTGGTTAGGAACTGGAAGGTAACCAATTTGAGGAGAAAGTGGGGAAGAATCCCCCAAAATATATTTGTAGTTACTGGGTCTTTTGTTTTAATTTTTATTGATTTGTCATTAATATGTGACTCAAATGTGATTCGAGACTTACAGTCACAACTTAAATCAGGCTCTAGACTAAACACTCATAAATTCATGCCTAGATAAAAATAAATAAATAAATAAAGTTGGACTGTCAATTTAAATGCAGTAAATAAGGACAAAAAATGACAAAAAAATTTTTGCTGTCCATTAAAGGACCTGCTGCTAATATATTGGTGCCAGATACCACAGCACACCTTCAGCGGTCTTGTGGAGTCCATGCCTCGATGGCTCAGAGCTGTTTTGGTGCACAAGAGGGACCTACATAATATTAGGCAGGTGGATTTAATGTTATTCAGACCAGTGTGTAGCTCACTTATTTATAAGGGGTTTATGCGTGGAGGCTCATCCGTAAGGGCAAATAAAAAGTTCTCATTTAAATCTCCATACATTTTAAATTCTGTTGTAAATACAATGACCTCTTTTGATTAATCATACACAGGACAGATGCTAGATAGTGCATTTGTGCAAATCAGACACTTTTTTTGAAGCACCAAAGCTAAAGGTAAGTATACATAAAGTCAGTGAAAGTGATGAAATTGTCTGCATTCCACAGCAATTGTAATCTGGGAATAGATTGAAGGGCAGAACCAATCATGTTTTTCACTGCTCACATTACCAGAGGTGCTACAATCTATGGTTTAGTCATGACATTATTATGAATTTAATCCCTTACTATGGCAATATGCTAGACACCAGAAAACTACACTGTTCTGCTTTTTCAACTAAAGGAGTGATCAGATCAAATGGTCATAAAATTTGCCTGGCACAAAAGCCAATTCAATGAAAATGAAAAAAAAAAACATGTGATGTGAAAGATACATTTGCTTCTGGAACTTAAAAAAAAAAAAGAAGCTAAAAATCTACTTTAACTGCACTTTTAAAGTAGAGGCCTGAGTGGTTACTGATACTGTTCTACTATAGTGAACTTCAAATATTCATGCAGCATTTTGGATTGAAACTGCAGTACAGCAATAACAGCAGACAATAGCAAATACCTTAGCAACAAGCTAGGCAGCAGACAGGAGTAGCGTTAGCTACTGCCATTAATAAACTGCCATTAATATGGTCAATGTTATAAATTTAACCAAATACCGTGTCTGTATATTAATTTATCTAAAGCCAATACTGCTATAAACTAATTTAAAAGTTAATAAAGTGTACTTTACACTGTTCACAGTGTGTGCAGCCATATACATTTGTCGGCACTCTATAAACAAGGAAGGAAATGGTCATTGAGATTACCCTAAACTGACAAGTTGAGGGGGAGTTTTTGGTAGTTTTGCCGGTTATGGGTGGGGAATTACATATTGTAACTTTGCCAGAGACACAGCATTAGATGTGTTTTGAGGGAGCAGTGAGAAAGGCGTGAAAGGGTGTTGGGCGTGCTGTCATCAAACACTGGTGCTTGAAAGTTTGTGAACCTTTTTCAGACTTTTCTACATCTCTGCATAAATATGACTTAAAACATATTCAAATCAAATGTGTCAAAGTTACATCCACAGGAATGCCAGGACCCAAGGTTTTCATCACACTGTCTCCTCTGGCTTGCCTTCTTTCCATAGTGCATCCTGGTGCCATCTCTTCCCCAGGTAAGCAACACACATGCACCTGGCCATTCATGTGATGTAAAAAAACAAAACATGAATCATCTCCATGTTCTGATGCTCATGTGCCCATTGTAGGTGCTTTCAGCAGTGCACAGGGCACTCTGACCAGTCTGTGGCTACACAGCCCCATACGCAGCAAGCTGCAATGCACTGTGTGTTCTGACACCTTTCTATCTAGCAATTTATGCTACAGTAGCTGTTCTGTGGGATCGGACCAGACGGGCTAGCCTTTGCTCCGCAAATGCATCAGTGAGCCTTGGGTGCCCATGCACTGTTGCCGGTTCACCGGTTGTCCTTTCTTGGACAACTTTTGGTAGGTACTAACCGCTGCACACTGAGAACACCCTACAGGACCTACCATTTGGAGATGCTCTGGCCCAGTTGTCTAGCCATCACAATTGGGCCCTTGTCAAAGTTGCTCAGATCCTTACACTTGCCCATTTTTCCTGCTTCCAACACATCAACTTTGAGAACTAACTGTTCACTTGCTGTCTAATATATCTCATTCCCTGACAGGTGCAATGAGATAATCAATGTTATTCATGTCACCTGTTATGTTTTAATGTTATGGCTGATTGGTATGTGCTGGCTTATTTCAATATATGTGTTGGTTCATTCTTGAGATCTGGAATATGGGATATTTCTAAACCTGAACATTGCCATGTATGCGTGCTTCCCAATTTACTCAATTTTGGCTTACATCCCAAGTTACTCCACTATATTAATTGGTGTTATTAAATTGTAAAAATATAGCAGAATATATTACAACAGAAAATAATTTAAAGCAGAATATAATAACAAAAACAAGGTGAATTTCGAGTATGATGGCTTTTAATGTGCATTACATGGTTGCGTGCTTGATTTACAGGAAATGATATGACCTTCCTCTACAAAATGTTACTCCCAACCCCAACTCTGGAATCTCAACCACTGCCAGAGTGACATTTTACACATTCATTATTCGTTTCCTGGGTTGAATACCAGCTTTATTTTTTATGTTTATCAGGAATGTTTTTGGTCATCAAGTCTTCAAAGCATTTCATTTATAAGGTGTAAGTTCAGGTAGCTACTCTGCAACTCTGACTGAGCTGCAACATAAGAACTGCAATACAATCACCAATTTATACAGAATGTGTCAATGTTATGGTAATTAAGCTACATAAAAAATGACATGTACAGAATTTATCAGTGCAGCTTTCATTTCATTACATTTATATACAGACAACTGGGAAATAATTTCAAGGACAGTTCTAAATTCCAAGGTTCCACAGACCTGTCCCTCTGTCACACAAACACACACACACACACACACACACACACACACACACACACACACATTTGTGCCTTCAGAAAAATCACACAGGTTAAATAACTCAGAGATTGGTTGTTACCACCTGTTACCTCAAACACATAAACATTACCAGCAGTCAAACCTAAATTTAAAGTTGGAGCCAAGTGTAAAAAACAACTTTACACCTTCTGTGCAATGCACTGTACAGTGGTACTATGCTGTCCTGCACTTTTATTTTTTTACCACTCATGCCAAGGATTTGATTGCCCTGATATCAACATTTTGGTTAATTATTATGCTGGTAATGTGTCACCCCATGAACATTTGTTTCTCTTTGATCTCATTATTTCCACATTAAAACCTCTCTACTGAAGGTCTTGCCACATACAAAAAAACGGGTTCTTATTGCTGCTACAGTGGAAAATGGGCCTTCTGTACGTTTATCATATAAAAAGAGACTTCTAGTCTAGTGTTTATGCCTGCTTTTGCAAAATCAGAAAGAAAGCAGCAAAAAAAAAAAAATCAGAGCAATGCAACATAATATACCATTAATATGTATGATGTCAGAGCATTTTTATAATAGTCAGTGTGCTATGTGACAACAATCTTCTATATATATATATATATATATATATATATATATATATATATATGTGTGTGTGTGTGTGTGTGTGTGTGTGTATATGTGTATATATATATATATATATATATATATATATATATATATATATATATATATAAAGCATGAATAGAATAAAGCATGCAGTGGAACAATGCAATCTGCCCTGATCTCTGATCTTCTTCTAAATGACTATCCTAAATGATCATCTGCAGCTGTAAAGCTGTTCCTTCCCAACTATCAGAGATTCACATAACACCAGACTAGTGGCTACGCTAAACAGTGCCTGGATTTCTTGTAAATCACGTGACTTTTTTGCAGGCAGCAATACTGCCACATGATCAAGTGGCGTCGCCACTGAGGAGAAATTAGTACATTTACAAGAAACTCCCTTAGCAGAGCTGGAAAGCACCCAGGTTGCCTGGATGTTTTCCCATGACCAGGCATGAAATCCTGTGTTTGTTCATAATGCCTTGATTGGGTTCAGTATGGTGCAATAAATGTAACTGTACACTGCAACAGAATCTTAAACTGCATGTAGCCTTTACTGGTCCAGAAAACAAGGATGGATTATTCATACCTTGCTCATCTAATTTCATGTGGTATATTTAGTTTTTGAAGAGTTATCAGTTATTCCATGTTTTTTAAATCATGTGCATTCCCACAGCTGTACCAGCACAGAAAAAAAAACTGTCATAACAAAAGTTGCAGAATATGTTGTTGTACAAATCAATTGTGTCTGTATATATAAATTATTTTATATACACAGACACACAAAAAATAATTTTATGGTGCCATAACTGAAATAGGGAGTAGAAGGTGAAGCTATTTAGTTGTTTACTCATAGAACAATTTGGTGTCAGTGTCATGCTTTGTTGAACTATAGTGCTGGCTCTTAAACAGCATTTAAGGTAAATTTAAGGTATAATGATGAAAGGAACTTTCTAAAGTGCTAAATGGGTTAAGTGGTTTTTATATAATTCAGTCATCTCAGTCTAGCTTGACCTTAGAACCTGTTGAGTAGTCTCTTTGCTGTGGTAACACCCTTTTGCATACTATTGTATGTTTGCTAAGAGCATTTCCTCTTCCATAATAGGAAATAATGTACAAGCTTGTTAACACTAAAGTAATGGTAATGAAGTAATAGGAGTCTTATTGCATTTGATGAAACCAAATTACAGTGCATTACAGATAATAAATAGAATTTATACAGTATAAATAAAATGAATAATCTAATGACACTGACACTGACACTGACTGTGGGAGCATGCAGAATCACCACATTCCCATTGCAATGTAAGCATTTATTTCAAGTGGATGTCTACATCACAAATGCAGCTACTGACATCTAGTGGCATAAAGTAGCTCTGAACATTATAGCAACCTCTAAAATTTATTATATGTGACTTCCTGTCACAGAAATCATGTCATATTTTGTCTTTTGTCCAATTATTGTGCAATTATTTGTGAAACAAGGACCCACTTGAACCCCATGGATGATTTTTTTTTTTTTTTTAATTTTTAAACATCTAAGAATTTTCAGATGGTTAAGTTAAAATAAAACAGGAACTTTAAACATCTAGGAATGTAAAATAGGAAAGTTTAGGACAAGGCTGCATTAATGTGATGTTTGACAGCGTTTGTAGTAGTTGTCACTGTAGTTAAAGCCTGTAGGTCAGCAACAGCATTATGCTATTATAATATATTGTGCAGTCCTTCACTTATTTCCGGCATCATCAAAATAATTTCTCTTCTGAAAAATCCAGTCTGACCGGTTTACCTGTTGCCAAAACACAGGCAGATGGAGTTAAGCTGGTAAACAGGTTTTGCCAGCTGGTAAATTATTTTCCAGCTTCCTTAATACTTGACTGAACTGGTCAATAAACATTTGAGATTTTCTAATTGCCTTGCTGTTGTGTTATTTTGAATGATCTGTGATAATGCAGTGGAAGTAAATCAGAAACTGTTTTATCTCCGAGCTTGACCAGCTCAGCCTGTTTTAATTTAGCATATGATAGCAGGTTAGACCAAGCTGAATTTCTCAGCAGGATTGTTATAGTCTATATGAATCAAAAGAATGCATTTTCACACTATTCAGCATTCGCAGATCAGATTGAAAATGATTAGGCTAGCTCGTAACTAACATAGCACAAAACCTTGCCTTTCCAATCAACTGCAATGAGCTCAACCCTGAGTCACTGTACTTTCACTTACCACATGGACATATCACCAATCTTCATAACACTGATCGAAAATGTTATTCCAAATTGTCCAAAATAAACCTTAAATGACCACAGAAAATTCACGTCTGGATTTATTTTCTTTCTATCGAGCCCTCTTTTGTACTTTTACTTTCACTTTAACATTTAGAAGAGGGATCAAAGCATGAAATAAAGTGATTGCATAAGTACGTATGTACCTTTAATATCTTTGGAATGGAAATCCAAGGTGCTGGTTTAAGACATGAGTTTAATGGTAACACTTTCCACTAAATGTTCATGAACTGACAATAATTAAAGCATTTAGTAAGGAATAACTCATCAGAAAGGAATTAGTTAACAAATGAGTGAGTTAACTACTAGACTACTAACATACATTAATGACTAGACTAGCAAATTACTCATAGGTAACTGATGCATGTAGCATTTTTGAAATGAAGTTAATTAAGGCAGTGATCAATGTGTGAATAATCAGGAACTAATGTGTTAGTAAGTATGCTGCTATTGCGTCATCTATGCCAGTGGTTCCCAAACTGGGGTACGTGAGGTGACGGAGGGGGTACGGGAGCGAAATGCTGAGAGTTACTGTTCATTTAATTCACTAAATAACATTAAAATTCTAATTCATGTTTTTCTCACGGCCAAAAAAAAACCGTGTGCCCCCTCTAGTGTACAAACAGCAGAATTACAATGTTCTAAAGGTCAAATACATGACATCCAATCAAATGATCCTGTCTTTCACGGTCAAAACTGCATCCACTCGCAGTCACGCGTCAGTGCGCATCTTACCGCAGGTCTTTTATCGACAGCACAAGGCCATATCATGAAGTAATAGTAATTTCCCATCCTGCACTGTGGCCTACAAACCTGCCCGCCATGGACTGCAATTCCAGAACACACACATTCACCTTCTCCGGAATTACAGTCCATGGCGGCCATGTTTGTAGGCTGCAGTGCAGGATGGGAAATGTAATAACTGGTTTGCTGAGATATGACAGATATGTGAGTTTCCGTATACCAAGCGTTTGTTTATCAGTTCATGTGTTATTGTTTTGATCTTGTTCTCGCCCTCATTCTCGATTCCTGTTTTGACTCGTTTATACCCGTTTGCTGATCACCTGACCTATTGCCTGTTTTTTGACCACGCTATTGTCTTATGGTTTGGATTTGTCTGCCTGCCTCTCTTTAATAAAAGCTCTTATCTGCACTTGCATACATCCTAACTACCATTACGTGACACTACTTGCTGATATTGTTATGTTGAAAAAATGTGGAAAGGGAAAAAAATGATCTGCACATATTTCCTACAAATACTGACTGTCATGTAATGGAGGCTGAGACGGAAGCAAGGGCAGGTTAGGTAGTTTAATACAAGAAGTACAAGTCTAAAGGCTCAGACAGAAAACAATAAACAAAGACAGGCAGAGGTCAGGCAATCAGGCATGGTATATTTGGTATCATTGTACTCAGCATGTTTGAAAGAAGGTAAAAAGGTGACTCGCATAAAAAGTTATAAACATGTAATATATTTTTGTGACCAATATATTTTACAACATTGATCGTGTTGTGAAACATGGGTTGATAACCAGTGTCATGGTACCAGTAAAGTCTGATTGGACTGGTTTGGTTTTGTCAACTAGATACTAATCCCATAACCCTGAGTTTGTACCTTCATGGTACAGGCCCCTGGTCTGAGGGAGCCAACTCAGCAGCTCAGGACTGTTTTGAGCACACAGACTGGAATATGTTCAAAGAGGTTCTACATACCACAACAATACAGACTTGAAAGAATACACAGCAGGGACAAATTCGCACTGATGAATTTGATGGCATGATGCCAAACTGATTCTGAGGCTGTATCTCTGCAATGCTTTGGCATATTCACACTAAACTTTGTGTGTGTCATTGTCACCTCACACTGACCACACAACATCAATTTGGTGAAATCTATTGGTCAAAAAAATGTATTACATATTTATAACTATAAAGCATATCAGCCCAAGGTCGCATAGCTCATCCCGCAGTCCATCGTTTATTCCTCCTGAGCTTTGTTCTACAATGTTCAGCAGAATTTGCCAATGATAGACATGTGCACTAGCGCTTCCGATGTACATCTGTTTAAAAAGTTTCCCAATTGGTGTAAGCTACATATGCACCATATTAATGGACCCAAAGTGGCCGACTGCGTGCTACCATGCCGCCATCTTGGACCATCTCCAAGATGAGATGTGTGATATTAAAACTGTCATTGTCCCCTTAAAGATTATGCCTGGGGATTCCTCCACAAAGTATCCCTGCAGTGTAATAGATTGTTTGCAATTCTCCTGATTAAAAATAATTGGTCTGTGTGTGTATTACAGACATTTGTGAAATTGATCATATTGAAATATCATTCAGTCTTCCTACCTGCCTGCAAATGAGCTGTATAAGGTACATCTTCAAAGGCGAATTAGAAAAAGTGATGGAGATGGACCTTATACAACTTCAAATGGAGGGAAAAAAGCTGAACATAAAAAGACCAGGCTTGAAATGGAATTGCTGGAACACCGGATAAAGGTACGCAAAGTATTTGCCTAGTGATGATTATTCTGTCATTCATTATTGAATGGTAAAGAATACATAAATACAAATGTCTTTTTCAATTAGAGGAAATAAAGAAACAATGAATCACACTTGACTGTTCACTTTGTGCATTGGTCATTTAATTTGAATGAATATTGGCAGATCACATCTAGTACAATGAACCTTCTGTGCTTGGCCCCCTACAAATCCTAAAAATTACCATATGTTAAAACAACAGTGTCTCTCACATTTGGTGCTTGGACCATAATCCTTCCAAAAAACAATAGGGTCCTTTGCACCCTTTGTGCTTAGACCCTGAAAACATAATTAATTATTTAATTCGAAAACTCGAAATACAATTTTGAATCTCGTGGCCACATTATACTAAATAAAAAGTGCACACACACACACACACACACACACACACACACACACACACACACACACAAAACCCGTTTCCTTTGTGGCCTCTCGCGAAAAATAAATAAATTTTTATCATTCTAGGCAGCGATCAATCTGCGCAGCCTGCATTAAACCGAACACACCGATATTTTAATCACGCGACTCGCGCGTAATTTGGAGCAAGCTGCTTGGTAAATGAAGTTCATCAGGTCTGTGGTTTAACTATCAGCGATTCTCACGGAGCTCTTTGTAAAACTGCATCTCCCAGAATTCCTGCGTGCACTCACCAGTGATAGTCGCGTGTGGAGGTTCGTATGTGCTGTCTAACGGGGCTGTCAAATGGATATTGTTCTTTCAGCAAGTTAATACTTCAACGCTGCACTGAGTCCGAAAAAGATTTGAGAATGGGGTCTCGAATCAAGTAAGCGCCTTGTCATCTACCGTTATCTGTCTCAGGTTACTGAGGGCTCCCAGTGCGGATTTAGACCCCTGTAGGCCCGGTTCTACTGGTTCCGACAGGGTGATGATGTTCTCGTTATTTTGTGCCAGGTTCACAAGTTTAATTACATAAACGTTTATTATTATTATTATTATTATTATTATTATTATTATTATGAACATTATCCCTGTTTATTTGTCTCAAACAATACGAGCACAATGCTAGTGTGTGTATCGTCACAGCTAACAGTTATTGGGTCCCAGAACGTTCTCTAAATTTATCATTTATTTTTAATATTCATACATTCATGCTTGAGTAATCATAAATAAAACAAATCAGTCTATATAATTAAATAATCAGCACACAATCCATGTTGTTGTTGGTCCATTGTTTACATAAAATAACAAGCCATGTATTTTGGGATATTCAAAACCGTAATTATCATTTAATAATTAAATTAAATTGAAAAAGCATGAAAACCTTTTGATAGATAAAAAATGTGCAAGAATACTAACATTAAAAATGAATTATAACTATTACCTGATCAACTTCTCCATTTGAAAAAAAAAAAACAAGTTCACTTCCACCACTGTCCTCTGCAAATTTAACAAAATAAATAAAAATAAGGCAACTTACATTACATGGATATTAGATTAAACAATTAGAATTAGATTTTAAAAATGAAATAAATAAATAAACGATACTATATAGGCCTTTAATATCATGAAGTGTCGAGTGGTCTGATGTTGCATGCAACAGCAAAACATCTAATTCTTCTTTAAAAATATAAATTAACATGAAAAGCAAACATTCATTGGATATTAAGATTTGTTTTGTTTATTTGGTCAGATCTTCTCAATGAAAGATAAAATACACTCAGTCCTCTGCATTTTGGTTCCCAGATTAATTTATTCATTTTTAGAGACTTTTATGAATTTATACTGAAAAGCAAGACATACACTGATTATAGCTCAAGTGCAGCATCGCAGTATGAAGTGATTTTGATATTGACTAGAGCTGATATTTTAGTTTAAATATATACAAAACAGGCGGAGATTATTTAATTCACCCTCATTCTCTCCCACTGCTCTCACCGTCAGCGACAGGCAGGCTGGGATTCTTTTTGGTCAGAAACCACTACCTCTGGCGAACTTTGTCGTTAAAACAAAAATACTCATTTTAAACATGCGCTTCAGTGAGTAATGTTCTAATCAGGACTCTCTGTTGAAGTCTCTTTGCACTTCCCAGCTGCCATTTAAACGGGACGCAGCATTAGTTTTATTCACAACAGTTAATGATTGTGGCTGTGTTTCATGACCATACATGACAGGTTTTACGTGTCAGACGCTATATTTTACTTCCCTGAACTGTGCAACTGTGAACTAATATGTGAAACCTAACTAATTAGCCAGCTAGCTAGCTACCATCCAACACTGCTTAGCCTAGGTAACTAGCTAATAAACTAGTTAGTAGTTTTAACTAACTAGCTTACTAACGTTAGTCAGAGAGAAGATAAGTGACAGTAACATTAATGTCCTTTGAAACGGTAGTTAAAGTGTTGAATTAGGTTCATTGAAGCTTAAGTGGACGAGGTTGGTATAAACACACTGTACAGCTGTCATTACAAGATGTGGTAGAAAGAAACGGTTAAGAGAGTAGAATTTCAAACAAATCGACTCAGCTGATAGTGCTCTGACATAGGTCAGCGATGATTGACAAGACAGGGGCACTTCAGGGGCCAGTCAGATTTAAGCTGGGGTTGCCAGTGCCTATCTGGCCCCATCCCTGGATCTGCCAGTGCAGATGTCAATTCTCTAAACTGACCTGAAAATAACCATTAGAGAATGTTCTGTATAGGTTCTCTTTAGGTTGTTAGATCCTATACAGGTCCATATACAAAACAGATAAGCAGACTGAAATTCATTACCTATTTTTCCCCTCCAAATGGTTTTATAAGTGGTTTTATATACACACAGGCTTGCTCACCCTGACTAATAAATGTGTTACTTTTGGAAATGGACATGGTTAAATTTCTCCCCCTACTAGAATAAAAGAACCTAACTCTTTTTTCCCAGTGGGCTACTTGGCCAGTCTAAAACCTTAATGAAATCCCTTGTTGAGTTGGCAGTGTGCTTTGGGTCATTGTCTTGCCGCATGATGAAGTTCCTCCCAATTAGATTGCATTTCTGTGTAAATTGGCAGACAATGTTTCTGTAGACTTCTGAATTCATTTTGCTGCTACCATCATGAGTTGCATCCTCAATAAAGATTAGTAAGAATGTTCCAGAAACAGCTATGCGAGCCCACAACCTCCACCGTGCTTGACCGAGGAGCTTGACTTTCTTCACACAGTCCTTTCCTTCTTTTTGCTAGAGGTTAATCTTGGTTCCAGATCCTTTGTGGCTTATTTTTGTATTTCTTTATGAATTCCATTCCGGCCTTCCATTTCTTACTGCTGGTGAGTGGTTTGCATCTTGTGGTATGGCCTCTATATTTCTTCCATTCCAAATGGTGGATTGTGATACCTTGATCTGTGGAGGCTATTGCTAATGTCACTCATTGTTGTTTTGGGGTTTTTCGTCACAGCTCTCACAATATTTCTGTCATCCATGGCTGTTGTTTTCCTTGGCTGACCTGTTCCATGTCTAGGGATGGGTACCGAAAGCCGGTATTAAACTGGCCCCGGTGTTAAATTATGAAAGACCGTAGTCTCGATAAGCTCTGACTCTATCGGTTCAGCTTTCGGTACTCGAGAAATTAAGAAAATATATTTCCTATTTATTATTGCTAAATAAACGTTGTCTTGCACATTTTATCTCACCAACCATTTATAATTTGCGATAATTTTAAGACATTCATCTGCATTTTTGTTATTGACAATCCAGTGAGATCTCTGACACCAACTTCTTATATATATATATATATTATATAGAATGATAATCATTATATCTGGCCTCCAATGGGGGGCTTTAGTTACAAAAGGTTCAGAACCTCTGGTTTAGACAATTAATCTAACAGGGCACTCCTTGGCAAAAAGAGACACATGTGAGTCACCTGAGTCATCTTTTATCTCAAAGCTTCAGTGTAAAGCTAAAACAAAAGAATTTGTCATGCCATTCCAATCCTTTTGGACAGAACTGTATGATTTTATTATAACTTGTGACCGAAACTGATGGAAAAATTCTTTCTGGATACTGGATTTTTGATTTTTCACGAGCTGTAAGCTGTAATTCTCAAAATTAAAACAAAAAAATTGCTCGAAATATTTCACTATGTGTAATGAATCAGGAATATATGAAAGTTCCACTTTTTGAATAAAATTACGGGAAAAATTGAACTTGAAAAATGAAAAATTTTTGAGATGCACCTGAAAATGTATCAGTTTATCACTGTTCCTGCAGTTAGTTCATTATAGTGGTGTCTGAAATAAAATGTTTCCTCTGTGATGAAATGATCTGTCTGAGTTTTTTTTCCCCCGTGTTTCATGTTTGTGTCATGAGGCCATGGATTTATTTACTGTAAATTATAATCATGTTGTTGTGGTAAGTGCACATCAGTGAGAGACTTCACATGGCTGTAGCTGTCATTAAAATGGTTGATTTGTTCAGTTTGCAGAATCTCACACATTTTCCCCAGTGGCTTTCCCTAAAAGTCAACTCAATTTTAAAAGAATTCTAAAGCATCTATCATTCCAAGAGTTATGATAAACCTGATAATTTAGGGATGCACCGAAATTTCCGCCGCCGAAAATATATGCTGCCATGCCACGCCCCTCAGTGCTCGGCGCTCAGATCTCACTCTCGATCTAGCCGACGGTTATCGTTGCGTTGCGACGTCACTAGGTCTGTGATTTAAAGAACATTACTTTGAGGCGGAGTAAAAGCAGCGTGCACAGGGAATGATCCTGGCGGAGCTGGAGGTGATGAATGCATCTGCTGAAGGATCGACGCACAGCACAGAGTAAAGTGTGCCAGAGAAACGGGTGTGTACAAGCGATGAGGCGAAAACTCCCTCACTTTCTGACATGTTTGATGAGATTCTACAGGAAAGCCTCCGATCCTCAGCAGTGCCACAAAAAGCACCGCTACGCTTTGCATTGCTTGTGCGGATTGCGCACAGGTATTTCTCTGTCCCAAGCACCTGCACAGAGAGTGATAGAATATTCAGTGCAGCACCTCATGTTCTTGATGAGAAGAGGAAGCGTCTCTCCTGCCAGAAAGCTGAGCAACTTTTGTTCTTGAAGAGAAACCTGCCACTTTTGCTTAAATAGAAAGCAGTCCAGTTTGCTGTGTGTGTAGCAATTACATTAAAAGTTGTGTAGCTCTGCAAAAGATTGTTCTTGACTTGAGGCAAGATCTGTTGTGTACAGTTTGAGATTGGTTTCAGTTCTATTGCTGCTGTTTTGCACAATAATCTTTAATTAATGTGGAAATACGTTTACATAAACAGAATTAAATCTAATATTAATACAATTATACAAAAAAACTATTCTAAAATGGGGTTTAAAAAAAATTCAGTTTCGGTTTTCAACCAACTGCATGCTGAACTTTCGGTTTCCGCCCAGAATTTTCCTTTCGGTGCATCACTAGTGGAATTGTGCTTTTAAACACTAGTTAAATTGACTTATTTCAGTATATTTAACGTTTGTTATTGCTTGATACGGAGAAGTGGAAATTGTTTAGAAATGCTTTTGATGCAGATTGACCTGATTATTGACTTGATAGTCCAATGTACCAGGTTTAGTATAAAACAGTGCTCCTAACAGCAGATTGCCTGGACATAACAGATTAGTTTATGTGTTCTTCTTATTTTCTGACTATGCGTAAATACTTTTATTAATATCGTAATTTTTTTACTTTAACTTTCGGCACCTGTGTATTTCAGGGACAAGCCTAAGAAGATCTTTGAGGCTTACATGGAGGTGATCTCCTCTGAGACAAAAGGTGAAGCTTTACCTATACTCATTCCAACATCACGTCATACATCACTTCATATACCCAATATATACCTCCTAGAGAGGCCTGGAAAAAGGATACGTGTGTTTCAATTTCTTTGATACAGGAGTGCATACATTTTAGCTCAATTAGATAGCTCGTTATCATTATAGACAATTCCATTGTGTGTGTCTGCTTTTAAAGCTGTGATAAGGAGAAATGGTTTATAATATATAAATATTTTAAACATTAGACTGAACATGCATGCACAATTTGTTTATATATTATAAATATATTACACTAATATAAATATAGAGTAATGACTGCCGGTATGAATATGAATGGGGCAGTGCGCAGCATGGTGGCGGTATTACGTACGTGCCGCCCCTCAGTGACGAAAGCCATGCAGTTCATTTTGTGTCATTTTTGCATTTACAAACATACAAAACGTGGTTAAATTGCTCTCTGCTCTGGTGTGTGTAGATATGCATGTTCATCCTCTGACATTTTTTCCTTAGCACACGAAAAAAAGAATGAAATATAATAATACATTATTATTAAACATAGGCCAGCTAGTGTCTAGTGGTCTTTATACATTTAAAACTTATTTAGTAAGGAAATGAAGCCTTTTACTTGCCTTGAGTGTATGGTCATGTGAAAAAATAAGTACACCCTATGGAAATTGTTTTTTTTGTTTTGTTTTTTGGACATATTTGGAGACGCAAACATTTGATCCTCTTTGAAACAGTGCCAATTAATAAAGTTAATGCACCCTATCAAATGACTGACATTTTGTAGTAATTTTCAGAATTTAAATGAACAAAAAAACAGATCAGTCACATGGAAAAAGTAAGTACACCCCTACATTTATCACACGTCGTTCAAGATTGGGTGCCAGTGATTAGAACCTGCTTAGGGAAAGCAGGTGGAACCGGTCTTATTTACACCCCTCTTATATCTAGTGTCTGGTGTTCCCTTTGCTATTGAGGTGTGTGGTGTCATCATGCCAAGATCTAAAGAGTTCTGTAAGGCCTTCAGAGAAAAGGTTGTGGATGTCTATGAGTCTGGTAAGGGATTTAAAAAGACCTCCAAATTATTTGAAACACATCATTCCAGTGTAAGGAAAATAATCTACAAATGACGCAGATTTCAAATGACTGCTAGTTTGTCCAGGACTGTCCGTCCCAGCAAATTCAGCTCAAGAACATGTGATGCAGGATCTGCTAGTAAGTCTTGCAACTGTTGGTCCCAAAGTGCATGCTTCTACAATCAGAAAGAGATTTTGACCTGCATGGGAGGCACGCCAGGAAAAAAGCCTTTGTAAGAATATAGTTTGCCAATGAGCATACAGGCAAAGACCAGGCCTTTTGGAATAATGTGCTCTGGACAGATGAATCAAAGATAGAGTTGTTTGGCCACAGTAACAGCAGACATGATTGGTACAGACCAAAGACAGCTTTTCAGCAGAAACACCTCATACCAACTGTTAAACACAGTGATGGAAATGTTATGGTTTGGGGTTGCTTCACTTCCTCAGGGACTGGACAGCTTGCGTTCATTTATTTAACTATGAATTCTGCATCATATCAAAGAGTGCTTGAAGATAATTTGAGGCCATCTGTCCAAAAGTTAAAGTTGAACTGAAAGTGGATCTTTCAACAGGATAATGATCCTACTCACATGAGCAAATCCACCAAGGAACGGCTCAAAAAGTATAAATGGAGGGTTATGGAATGTCCTAGTCAAAGCACAGATTTGAATCCCATTGAAATGTTGTCGGGGGATTTGAAACGGGCAGAACATGCAAGAAAAATTCTCAAACATCTTGCAATTGAAAGAATATTGCATGGAAGAGTGGTCAAAAATTTCAGTTATTTCTGCTAAAGGGGGCAATACTAACTTCTGAGGGCAAGGGTGTACTTACTTTTTCCACAGAAGATTATCACATCTATTGATATTTCTGTTGAATAAATGATTGAACAAATTAATTTTCCTTGTAGTTTTGTCCAAGTATATCAACTTTATTAATAGGCGCTGTTTCAAACATGATCAATTGTTTACTCGTCCAAATATGTCAAAAAAGCCAACAGTTTCCATGGGGTGTACTTATTTTTTCCCATGACTGTATGTATTTAGTGTTCACAGCTCTACATTCTTATTGAATGTGTATTACATAGTGTTTGCCATCAGATGAAATGGTGGAGAAGGACACAGCGCAGTAAATATTATTCTGAGAGTAGTTAAGAAACGTATTTATTTATATTATATATGAATTATATTGTTTTCCTGAAATGCCAAAACTCCAAATTCTTACATTCAGCAGTTTTAAAATCAACAGTTCTTATTCCCAAGTTCTTCCAACTCTAAGTTGTTTGGCATTATTGATTTAAAATTGCTATTTTGTGTTCCCAAACTTTCCTGGACCATATAGTAAAATGTAAAATGTGGTAGTATAATCCCACGTTATCCGGATTTGGAGATTAGGAAGGTGCACCTATATGCCAAATTTGTTATATCTATATCAGTCTCTTCCCATTACAGTCAATCACAGAGAAATTATACTAACAAGTACGCTACGATTCCTAATAAAATCATGAATTTTTTATTAGTATTCTTCTTCCTTTTATTTGTTAGTAGTGGTAATACTAGCAGCAGTAGTAGTATAGTATCCGGTATCACTCATTTACATTGTTACTGTGTTGTTTAGGGCCAGAGATGTGTTGGCTTTTCCCCGAGGACTATACTGACCAGGTCTGCATATAATTTATTATGCTTTACTCACATGTGTGTGGCTTTATACCTCTGTGCACTCCGTGTGTGTGCATAAATGTGCACAACTGTCTTCCTGACACACTTGTTCTCATACATTTCTTCACTGTTACCACGTGCATACCACACACTTAAGAACTGTGTATCTGGTGCCTGCCTACATCTGACAACTTGCCCTGACATCGACAGCTTCCAGATTAGAAGCTCCTCCACGAGGAGGCATATGTGTGGAAAAACAGCTGTTCTAGTCTGTTCTCCCTTAAACACACACCTACTTACACATATATTATCCGAAAGACACAGTGTATACATGCAATTATATAAAATTTTATAAATCAGATTGGAGCTGCTGACATGTAAGTTAGAATTCCATGAACACATGGATTTCTAACTTACATGTCAGCTGTAAGTTTGCCGTCAGTGCGGTTGCTTTAATCTGGTGGTCCCTTTAAGATTTTTGTGTTTCTGATGACGTCGAAGGTCACATGACAATGCCAACATGGCGAATGTAGTATGTCTGGGATTGTATTCATACTACACACATACTGATTAGTGCGTACTGTTTCAACAGCCGTGTAGTAGGTACTGTCACAGTACACGATTTCGGGCGCAGCCTCAGACTTTTTTATGAAAGCCAAATCCAAGTAATGTCGAGTGTCTTTTAACTATTTCTTTAGGTGTTCATAGTAGACTACTAAAAATAGTCATTTTCCGTAGTCAATAGAAAATAATTTCTTCCATTCTCTTCCCCTCAGGAAACTTTGCAGATTGTGCCTAAGTTTTGTTTCCCTTTCAGGATGGACAGGTAACACACGTTCAGGCACACATGCATACTTTTGCCTCACGTCTGTCTTTAGATGCAGATCTTCAGATCCATTCTCTATCACAGTGTGGCAGTGAGACAGGTGGGGAACAACTTCACATTTGTCCTGACTGATGTTGAGAGTAAGCAGCGCTTTGGCTTTTGCCAACTATCGGATGGAGCTCAGAGCTGCTACTGCTTTCTCAGGTGAGATTCAGTTATCTCTTGTGGTTTGATGTGTTCTAACAGTGTTATAAATGTGTGGATGTGTTTGTTTATGCATACAGTTATCTGCCATGGTTTGAAGTGTTCTACAAACTGCTGAATATGCTGGCTAACTACACTAATAAAGGACAGGTAAGCATAGTCACAGCGATGAGTAGCTCGGTCACTGTGGATTGCGTTTGTTTGTTTGGGGGTGTGGTCTAACTATGTATTTGGGTTTCTAGCCAGTTACACCATGATATTTTCATAAAATATCATGGATTGTGGATCATGGATGCAGTAAATGTTTGGAAGTGGAAATTGCACCCAAAGCCGACTGCATATAGGGATAGGCAAAAGTTTTCTAACCTAAAAGCCTGTATATCAATTGGGTGGTATTTTGCTGAAAGCTTCTCCGGGTTGGAGAGAGGAATGTTGATCCAGAAGGAAATAAAATCACTAAGTAGCAGATGTGAACAATGAAATTACCCCAATCCAAAATAAGACCTACTGTCAGATAGTAAGTGGCGGGTAATTAGATGCTGCTGTTATAAGAGGTGTATCATAATTATAAAGTTCATTTTCATCTTTTGGACGCCACTAAATTACTACATGCTTTTCTTTAGGAATTGAATTATTTTTTTTAAACGCATGTTTTATGTGTACCTGCTACAGGAGAGTTTAAAGAAGGAATTGTTGGAGTCTCTACATGCTTTGCCCATTCCTGACCCGGGAATGTCTGTATACCTGAATATGGTAATAATTTAAGCTTATTAAACATTCACAGGGAAGATCTACATGACTGAGTAGTCTCTCACAAAGCAAATGTTGACATTACTCTAAGGCTCCATCCACACATTTATGGATATCTTTGAAAACATAGCTTTTTGATGTGTGTTTGCCTCCCGTCCACATGAAAAAACTGTGAAAATGGAGTTTTAAAATCCAGATGTTTTTGAAAACGCTAATGTCACAGCATGAATTTGCACAAACTCATGGGTGGTGTTGTGTGTGTGTGTGTTATGAATGTGCTAAGACTTTATCATGAATGCAGACTAGGTGGTTAATTTATCATCTGTAATATCTTATTTCATAAAACAGAATACATCTCCATGCACTGTGCTAAAGTATTTGTATTAGATGTTCAAGAAAGAATAGGAGACTCTCTGATTCCTAGTACATACAGGACCCTCCACTAATATTGGCACCCTTGGTAAATATGAGCAAAGAAGGCTGCTTTCATGGATATCAAACAATTCAAACAAAACACAGGTTTATCAGAATAAATCTTTGTTAAATATAGGTGTGCAACAAATATAGGCTGCCTTTGATTCCCCAGATTATCTGAGATGAGCAAGGCCTGCAGTTCATTAGATGTTTGTCTGGGTTCTTTATTTTGTGACTTCCTGGATGACTCCTTGATGTTCTCTTGGATTCACCACTGTTGAATGTTGGTTGGTGGACAGCAGTCTTCAGGTCAGGCCACAGATTTTCAATTGGATTTAAATCTTTGACTCAGCCATTCCAAAATTTCTTGTTGGAGCATGCATTTTCACTATAAATGCAGATATCTGGATGACTGGAGCAAGTTCTCTACCTACTTATATTTGGCTCAACCCAAGCTGCTTGTGATGGCATCAAGCTTTCTAGTTCCATCTGCTGAAAGGCAACCCAAGAGCATGACACCACCATGCTTGATTACAGGAATGGCATTACTTGGGTAATGGGCTGGATTTGGTTTGTACCCAACTTTATGCTTTGGCTTTAGACCAAATGGATCAACTGTATTCTCATCAGGACACCACAAAATCTTTCTCAGAAGTGGCTTCGTTCTGGACACTCTCCCATAGAGGCCAGATCTGTGAACAGCTGGTGATTTTGTTGAGGTCTGCACAGGTTCTCCTGTTTCAGCCAGTGAGCTCTGTTGTTGCTGGACTCTTGTACACTTCTTTGACATTTGCCCTTCTTGCCAGAGCACTCAGTTTGGCCTGATCTGTCTGGGTTGTGCCACTTTGTTATAATGGATTTCACCGTGCTCTCAAGAAATTTTGAGAAATTTCAATCAAAATTTTGCCAATGTAAATGGGGAGGAGTATTTTTGTTGTGAGGCTGAGTAAACAACATTTGATCAGGATTTGTTTTTAATGATATGGGTTAACACCTTGAATGTGTCAGTGCTGCAGCGTTCCTCTAGAATGATCAGTAAGTGCTCTCCATTACTGCAATGACATAAACCGTTGTTGTGTCTGGTAAATGTCTGCACACCATTTTGGCAGACTGCTGTGCTAGACAATCCATTCCGATTCTGCTGGACATATTACAAAATAAAATACTCACAGAATTGTTGGTTATCACAGCTGATTTGCATTTCCCATGCTGATTGCAGAACTTTTGTCTTAACATCAAGGGCTTTTTAGCCTTGGAATCAATAACCATAGGATGTAGATTCTTCAAAATATTCACTCAGCTGACATAAATTTTAAGCACTCCTTTTGAACTATAGAATAGCCAATAAATAATCTAAATAATGTATTCAAATTGCATGTCAAGTAGACTTGGTAATGTATCTTGCAGGATTGTGAACCAATACAAAAAACATACTCACAAGCTTTTGTTCTTCCTCTCAATCTTTAGCAGACCTGTTTCACTGTGCCTGATCTGAGGGAATTGCCAAGTATTCCTGAAAATGTGAGTTACTTTAAACACAATGTAAAGGCCACGCTAACCATATACAAAAGAAACTGTTGAACTGCACACCTGGCGCTTTTAAACAATTCTCATTACATGCAACACACAAAATCACTTCCTTATTTTGGCCATTACTGTTTTCTGAGGATCGCAGTATCTCAAGGTGTCAATTTCAACCCTGCACAAATTTCCCTCTTGTGTGTTAAGTTGAGCTCATTACCATTTCCTTTTCAGTAACTGAAACTGATATGTATTTATTTATTTATTTCAGAGAAACCTGACAGAGTATTTTGTAGCAGTAGATGTAAACAACATGCTCCATCTGTACGCAAGCATGCTGTATGAACGAAGAGTCCTAATCAGCTCCAGCAACCTGAGCACTGTGAGTGTAAACTTTTCTCTCCATTGTATTCTATATACAGTGCCCTCCACTAATATTGGCACCCTTGGTAAATATGAGCAAAGAAGGCTGTGAATATTTGTCTTTATTGCTTAACCTTTTGATCTTTTGTTCAATTCTCATGGATATCAAAACAATTGCAAACACAACAGAGGTTTATCCCAAAAAATATATCTTTGTTAAATATAGGTGTGCAACAATTATTGGCACCCCTATGAATTCATATGAGAAAAATATATTTGAAGTATATTCCCATTGATATTTGCCATTTTTTAGTACACCTGGGTGACTGGGAACAGGAAATTGTTCGACCATGACTTGCTCTTTCACTGGGGTATAAATATGAGGTAACACACAGGCCAAATTCCCTTAGTCATTCATAACAATGGGTAAGAGCGAGGAATATAGCTGTGATGTGCGGCAAAAGGTTGTTGAGCTTCACACAATAGGAAGTGTCTATAAGAAAATAGCACAAGCATTGAAAATGCCCATTTCCACCATCAGGGCAATAATGAAGAAGTTCCAGTGAACTGGAAATGTTATGAATCAACCTGGAATTGGACGGGTGTCTCTATCGTCTCAACGCACTGTGAAGAGGACGGTTCGATTGGCCAAAACATCTCCAAAAGTTTAAACAATAAAGATAATTTTTCACAGCCTTCTCTGCTCATATTTACCAAGGGTGCCAATATTAGTGGAAGGCAATGTGTATATATACAGTACCCTCCTTTCGTTGAAAAACCAGCTGCTACTGCCGAAGATGATGATCTTTCTCTCTCGGTTGTTCTCTTTCTCTCTTGTAGTTAACAGCATGTGTCCATGGTGCGGCAGCCATGTTGTATCCCATGTACTGGCAGCACGTTTACATCCCAGTGCTCCCACAGCATCTACTAGACTACTGCTGGTAAGAACTTGTGTATACACACAGACACCACACTACCAAAACAACACAATATACACAGCCATTGATTAGAAGATAAGTTTATCATTCTAAGTGAGAACACACAAAGAACAAACATCTACTCCTAATGGAAATAAACCTACACAATACAGCAGCACAATGACTAATACTTGTTAAACATTAGACAATTATTGATTGGTTGGTCTGTGTTATGAAGCATGCTATGGTGCACTACAACGTTTTATGGAAACGGTAGAGCACTTTAAAACAAAGGACGATTTCCTGTATGGAACATTATACACTGATTTTAGTCTCGGGACATAAATCGTGTTGTCATTTGAGTAATATTTTGATTTGTAATCATTCATTTGTATGAATTTGAGAATTTGTTCATGCCCTTGGTTGAGCCATGCTTATTAACTGCTGTGACTTCGTTTGAGTCCCACTTTATCTGGTTTTATAGCTGTATGCAGATTTATGTTGATATTTTATCCGTCTTTCCTGCCATATCAGAAAACATTATCTCATGCTGTTTTGGCCAAAAAATCTGTATTTTGTCTGACTTAATGGTTTAAAAATGACTTAACGCATTCTCAAATGAATGATTAGTATGGATTAGTATGATTAAATGTTTTAAAAGTCATCAAAAAAGCAGAGGTCTCCATTCTGCTTTCGGTTCACATAGAACTCGATCCGAAAAAGAGTCAAGTCGCTAATTCCAGGCATTGAAACTATTATACAACCTCAAAGCTTTGGGTGGTTGGTTGGAGAAATGATTTGGCCCGTGTACGCACACTGCAAGCAAAACAAATTTTTCAAGCTTTGTGTATAGCAAAAAAAGAATCGCCATTCCTATACTTTCAGCAGGGACTGTATTTTTACAACTAAACAAAAATGAATAAAAATAAATGATGGATTAAACAATTTTCAAAATGAATTGATATTTGCAGGTAGGTGCTTTGTTTTAGTAATTATAAACTTTTGTGCAAACTACACAGTTCATTTTTATTGTGAGCGAGACAATTCTAACTGTTGTTTATTTAGTCTGTAGTAGTCCTGCAGGGATCGACTGTACCACCAGCATACTCTAAGTGTGTGCATGTATAAGGATAACGTTCTACTTTCTCTCTCTTTATGCTAGTGCTCCTATGCCGTACCTTATAGGAGTCCACTCCAGCCTGATGGAGGTAAGAAAATTCCTCACAGCTTGGGACTGGTTATAGTTTCTAAGGAGATCAGTTAGATGCTGTTTAAACATTATATCTACAGTGGATATAAAAAGTCTACACACCCTGTTATTGTGTGTTATATTTACAAGCAAAAGCTGCTTTAATAAAGTATTTGTCAAGGGAGTTTTTGTTCTTTAGAAAGTTTTTAGTTCTTTTAGGTAGTTTAGATCTGCTAAGAAATATGAATTCTATTTGATTGATTGAAATGTTTTGATTCAGCGTACTTGCTAAAAGAAACTCCCAGAAAAGCCTTCACATGTAGGATAAACCTAACGTTGCACAGAAGAGATCCCAAGGCAGTTTTATTTGAACTAATTTTAAGAACATTAGCTATAAATTCACTCAACTTAAGAGTAAGGGAAACAGTACTAAACAGTAAAATGTGTCTAAAATGTAAACTGAGCCAGCAGCTTAGCCTTTACCTTGACTCCCACTTGGTCATGCATAAAATGAAAAAAGACATATTGGATGTGTTGAACTAAATCTCATAACCTGTGTGTTTGCAGAAGGTGCGGGTAATGGCTCTGGATGATGTTGTAATTCTAAATGTGGATAGTAATACACTAGAGACTCCATTTGATGATCTACAGAACCTTCCTAATGATGTGGTGAGAGTACACACACACACACACACACACACACACACACACACACACACTCTTGCTGCCTTGCGTGAACTTGTGTTAATTTTAATTAGAACCTGTTGTATACATTGTGTGTTGATTTTTTGGTGTGTGTTTTGAAGGTGTCAACTCTAAAGAATCGTCTGAAAAAAGTTTCCACTACAATGGGAAATGGGGCAGCACGAGCGTTTTTGAAATCACAGGCAGCTCTGTTTGGCAGCTATAGGAGCGCTCTACGGATAGAACCGGTAAAACATACACACCTGAGGTCCCAACATCTACTGGCAGACTGTGGACCCAGAAAATTATTTCAGCTGACCAAACTGAGTACTCGAAGTAATACAGTAGCAGAGCTGATAAATGTATGAAAAACTGACCATAGTTCAGTGACTCTAGTTTTCTAAACACAGATTACCTCAGCTTTTGTAAGAAGTCCTCTGGCGTATTTGATCACATGCATTTATGTAATATATTTAGCTAACTTAGATTCCCATGGGGTTTTTTTTTCTTATATTTATTATTTATTTTTCAAATTTAAAGAATTTTATTTAACTCTCTCTTGTTTAAAAAAAATATCAACAAGAAAACCAGACTAAAGACAAAGAAGGACACCTCTATTATCCCCAGACTTGCACTTGCGGTCATTTTATAACAATTTAATAAAGTAACTTAGAAACTCGCAGAGTTCATACGGTCATAGAAAACCCTAGAAAAGTCATGGAATTTTTAAATAGCAATTTCCTGCCCTGGAGAAGTTTTGGAAAAAAAAATAAACCCAGAAATTTTTGGAAAAGTTGTGGAAATTTGTTTGGGCGATCAGTCACACCTGCACTTCCATCCGTCCTAACCTCATTACGTGGAATACGTGACACTCGATAATTGCTGCTTGCAACTATATTTTAATTTATTACTGTTTACTGCTCTTTATATATATATTTTTTAAAATGTAGAAACGTTTCATTTAATTATTTTTGAAGGCATTTTTGCTCCACAGCATTTCTTTGCATGTGCACAGTACTGTGTATATATATATTAGGGCTGCAGCTAATGATTATTGTATTAAATGATTATTATAGCCATTTATTTTTATTAATCGATTAGTTTGATTGTTTTTAAAAATATATTAATTTATCAGATATTTATAAGATCATATGTCACAGCATGATAATATTATCGAGTGATTGTCAGCCAAAAGAGACAAAGTAACACAAGGTGGCGGTATTCTGCTAGCAGCACTACACCTGATCTGTTTAAACTATTCGTGACCAGATTTGGCAGATATTTTTTCTTAGTCTCGCCGATATGTACACTGTAAGTTTGGGTCTTAGCATCAGGAGTCCACGCATGTGACCCCATGTATTTCTGCTTTCAGGATGAGCCAATTACATTCAACGAGGATGCATTCATCACACACAGATCCAACACAATGAGACAGTTTCTCCAGAATGCCACGCAGCTTCAGCTCTTCAAACAAGTATGAAAATACATGTACATACACTGGTCTATACTATGTATAGTTCTATGTAAAAATGTTTCTATGTATTGATGTAAATGCTTAGTTTATAGATGGACGCTTGGAACTGCTGAACTCTGGTGAAGGTTTCAATGATGTGTTTGAGGAGGAGATTAATATGGGAGAATATGCTGGTGAGGATATTTGAAAATATACATTTCATGTATTTGTGCTGGTCCACAAGGTCCAGTTTCTTACATTGTACATGTTTTGTGGGCAACACTGTCTGTAATGACCATGTTATCTGATGCCTAGTTGGATGTTCTGTTCTTTTTTTGTGGTACTATGTGTGTGCCCACACTAGGGGTGTAACACAATACCACTCTATCTGTGTTTAGTGCTCCAAATATGCACATCTGTATGTGTATTTAATTTATACACAACCCAAAGAGGGCATGGCCTAAACCAGATTTTAAAAAATAATTATTATTACATATAAACCCTACCATTCTGCCCCGGGATACATTGGAAAACACTGGAGAAAAAAACACAAGTAGAAATGCCAGCCCTGTAGGCATGGTCTGTGAATAATGGTCCTGACAGTTCCTCAACCTCAGCTATCACTTGAGTTCATAATTGAGGTCATAAGTGATGTGTATAGGACTGTTATTTACATCTGATTTGTGCAATTATTGATTTTTGCTTGTAAGAGCCTGTGACTTTTTCTAACAAATTTAGTTTGTTCTGTTTCCCGAAATATAATCCAGCTAGTAGCCTAATTTAAACCACCATGACCAGGCAGTTAGCAAGGATGGATGAACTTTTAAAAGCATCAGGTATTGACTCGCGTTCATGTAAATAAATGTGCTCTTTCTGTGTCCAGCAAGCTCCATATCTGACCGCTCGCCCCTGTCAGTAAAAACCTGAAGGCCCGCAGTCCAATGCACACTTCTAATCTCGAAGATTTATAAACAAATATTGGTATCTGTTTAGAGCACTTTATCTGCTCCTTCTGAATAATGTATTTGCATTCACATTAATGGCGTTTTGGCAGATGCCCTTATCTATAGCAACTCATAGAAACACATCTTCATGTTAGTTCCCTAGCTCAGGGACTAAGAGTACCACCAGTATAAAAACAGGCTAGTACAGTATAAAAAATGAGACAGTGATTTTTTTTTTAAAATATATAATAACAAATAGCAAGTGCTAATTTAAATACTTAGTGAAGAGGTAGCAATGGGGTGGTGGTGTGGGAGAATATAGAGACGTCGAAAATAAGTTGGGCGACTGCATTCTGGCATGAGAGAGCCAGTTTAGTGATGCAGTGACAGATGGTTAGATCTGAGAGTTGTCCAGGGAGATCACAAGATCGTTGACTTGCGGGTGCGTTTCCAGGGTTGGACAGCAGCTCAGTTTTGCCAGGATTAAGTTTCGGCTGATTAACTACTGTCCATGAAGAGATGTCTGACAGAAAGAAAAGAGAGAAGTGATACCTGGGTCTGAAGTATGCAGAGTGGGTTTCTTCAGGATGGTTATAACCCAAGCTGTCTTGAATACAGTTGTTGTATGGAGTCAATAATGGAAGTAGAGTTGAAGGGGAGGAGGTATTGTGAGATTAACTGGAGCATTGAGGAAGGGATGAGATCCAGTGGGCAGGTGCTGGGATTGCAGGACAAGATATCTGCAGGATCTGTTCATTTGATAGGGGAGAAAAATGTGTCAAAGAAAGAGGAGGGGAATCTTGACGGTGTAGTGCAGTAATGCCAGATCTTCTTGTTAAAGAAGGGAGGATGGTGAAGGAGGAGGGCAGTCCGAGAGCTTGGGGGAGCAGGGTAACATTGAAGAGAGGAGACAAGAGGACTGGAGCCTTGTACTTGTATTCGGCTATGTAGTGTTTAGAGTGGATGTATTTCTTTAAGTGGAATCACTCCCCTAAGCATTGATTTCAGTTTCCTCTCTTGCTCTGGTTAATACTCGAGTTAACCTTACCTCCGAGTCTGGGTTAGGGTTGGGGTCTGCTTTCTTTTTCTCAATTTGTAGTCTAGTGCAAAAGATTGACAGGTTATATCCCTAACCTACACCGATTCATTGCCCCTAGAGGTTGTGTAGTAAATGTATTTGTATCGGTAAATATATATAAAAATATATAAATATATTATACTTTCCGAATGTCTAAATGAAATTTAGTTCATTCAGTAGTTTCTTTTCTTTTCTTTTTTTTTTTTTTTTTTTTTTTTTTTAAGTGCACTGGTGTTCACAACATCTAATGCAATACTCGGGGTTTCCGCATTCTCAGGGTTTCAGTCTGGTAATAGAACTGTGTTCAGGTGGCAACAATCTGTATTTACTCTATGTAAAATATTTGTCTTATATACACGTTACTTGTTTATATATATTTATTGGTCTTGTTTTATACAGGTAGTGATAAAGTGTACCATCAGTGGCTTCTCACATTTAAGGTTGGTGTACTTGTTTTTGCGTGTCTCGGTTTTCTGTATCAGTATAATAATAATAATAATAATAATAATAATAATAATAATAACCTTGCATTTCCCTCACAGAAAGGGGGCGGGGCCATCTTTAACACTGTGAAAACAAAAGCAAACCCTGCTATGAAAACTGTCTACAAGTTTGTAAGTCCAGTATTCTCACAGATAGCTCAAACTTTTAACCACAATTCAATACACTGTTTATAAAAATTCTGAATATTTTTTAAAAAATGGCACATAGCTATGTCATCATATATTAAAAAATTATGAACAATAAAAGTAGATTCATCTTATTATATACATAAAATTTAAAACGCCTCTAAAAGATATTTACACAATTTATAATATTTGAATTATATGTGTATTTAATGTGTACTATTTTTTGTTGCTGGAAATGTTGCTGCATCTATAGATAGAATATTTCCATAAATATTTTGCTATAAGTTCCAGTTCAGGTTATATTATACTGAGTTTCTGCCAAATGTGTAGTTATCCTGTAAAGAAGTCACTAGCCTCATTCTAATGGATTTTACCTTCAGGTTACATGCCGTGTGTGTTTTTTAAGTATTGTATGATTTCTTATTTATGCTTGTACTAGAATTCACTTAGCTCCTTGTCAGGTTTTGATAATGTCTGGTTTTGCAGGCAAAGGACCATGCCAAGATGGGCATCAAAGAAGTGAGGAGTCGTCTTAAGCAAAAGGTCCATTCACATGTTTTGACTTGACAGAACATGACAGAACGCCACACACACACACACACACACACACACACACACACACACACACACACACACACGCGTCATAAACACTTGCACCTGTATGACTTTTTGCAGGAGATGACAGAGAACAGCCACTCCGGCAGCAGAGATGACTCTACCTCCACCTGGGAACAGAGACGACCAATTACAGTGCACCTTGGACAGGTACGCAGGACATTCTGTTGACACCATTTGAGTGTGTTATATTTTAGTCATTGTTGTTTATCTGTCTGTGTGTCTGAGGGTGTTGCATGCTCCATTTGCTAGATTATCACTCTCTTTCTGGTTACGGACAGTAGAAAAATGGAACGCCAGTGTACTGTGAATGAGTTCATTTCAATCATTTAATCATTTAAAAACTGTACTTAGTTTGAGATGTACACAAAAGCAAAATAACTCAGGATGGGGCAAATACTTTTTCACAGCACTGTAGGTATCCGTGTGGCACGTAGAGGTCTCCTTTCTGCAGCTCTGTCTCATTTTGCTGGACAGACAGTCCTTTCCCAGCCTGTTGAACATATAATCTTTATTCAAACTCTGTATGAATTAATATGATCTTGTACCATGTGTGCTGATATCTCTGAGGTACCCTGACTATCGTGTGTGTGTGTGTGTGTGTGTGTGTGTGTGTGTAGTCTTACCATCCCTGGGCGCTAGCAGCAAAAAGACCACGCAGCAACTTGGAACTTGAGAGCAGTCATGAACAGTAAGTTTAATTAGCATTAAAATGTTTTAAATTCCCGTTTCAGTGGTCTTAAAAATGAAACCGAACCGAACCGACACCGTAAAGAAGATTTATTTTCACTATCTGCTATCAAAGCACCCTGGGTTTCCAGAACACCTCAGCAGTGCTGCAGTAATTCATACAAAAGGAGGGGACCAAGTACTGAGCGCATAAATTAACATAAATTAACATACTTTTCAGAAGGTTGAAATTTCTGTATTACATTTCCTTTATTCTAATATCTTGAGATACTGGATTTTTATTTCCGTGAGCTGTAAGCCGTAATCATGGAGATTAAAACAAAAAAAGGCTTGAAATATTTCACTTTATGTGTAATGAGTCTAGAACATATGAAAGTTCCACTTTTTTAAATTAAATTTTGGAAAAATAATTAACTTTAACACAATATTCTAATTTTTTGACATGCACCTTTATTACTCTGCTGTTAGATGTTTTCTTGCCATCTTCTCATTCATGTGACATTGTGGTTTTTTTTTTTCCAATTTTATTTTTAAATTGTCCAAATTTTGGGGTTCAAAGGCAATGGTGTAGACACTATTGAAAACTACTGACACATTTACTAAAAGTCTGGTAGTCTCAGAGACGTTAACAACCCACAGGTCATTTGTATAATCTGAATGGAGAGAATATAAAACCAGCTTAAGTACCTGCGTAACAAAATGATGAAGACAAATTTCCCCGTCACCAAGTCACCGACTCTGAATATGCGCTTAGTGTTTGTTTATTCAGCACCGTACACACAAGCTATAGAACTCATGCTATACAAAAAAAAATCACATCACAGTTACATTCAATTACCAGTCTGTGTCACCCCAAATACTTGGATATTTTTATTTAGTTTAACATATTTACCTGTACTACCTGTACAGCTGTAGCCACCTGGCTAATGTTATTACACATAGCCAATGTAACTTATCCAGGCAACTTACCCAATATTTCATTACAGAGGGTTTGAGGGTTTTATTTTCTCCTTTGATTGCTGCAAAAAATCTTTAGTGATCAGGTTCTTTTGGAATGGAGTAAAACTGAATGTTTGTTGCATCACACAGTGCAGAACATTGAAGACGTTGATGTTCATTAGTAACTCCTGAGTCAGTAGTAAATATCACAGAGTGGCCGTACAGCTTGCTTAGAATAGCATCGTTTTTTGTGAAATTGTTGTGTAAATTTTTTTAAGCTTGTGTTAAATTTGTTATTCACCTTTATATAAAAATGTAAGCTTACACCTTTATGTATATTATATAGAAAATGTTGAATGAGTTACTATGAAAAGAAAGAAATTGTATTTACTTTTTGCACAATAATTAATTAGGCACAATAATTATATATTTTTCCCACTATATTTATCTCTTTTGCATTCTCTTTAGTTTTTTTCTTGCCTTGGTGTTTCTATGGTTCACGCCAATGTATTCACAGCTAACACCTAGCTTCTTTTTTTTGTGTGTGTGCGTATATGTGTTCCTGCACACTGTCGGTCTCTCTCTCTCTCTCTCTCTCTCTCTCTCTCTCTCTCAGTGATTCTAGCTTTATGCACCCTACACGTCACTACACTGTGTTTCTGTGCGAGGACTCTTCTGGTGATGAGCTGTCGCAGGACGATGACTTCATCTCTGCTTTTCCTGATCACTTCCTTCTCTCCACACCCTTTCAATGGTCTATTGTTTAATCTGCCTTTGAACCACTCACAGCCTGCCCCCTATTCTCTACCAGTAGTAGACCTGAAGTAATTTATAGCGTTCCTCTTAATGACACGTTGCATTAAAATGCGTTTGTGAAGCCTGAAACACTGGACACTGTTTGGTACAAGCAAAAGGGACACTATTTATCAATTGGGCTTTTGTCAGTTAGGCCCTTCAAAATAAATATATTCTGGATTTGAATGTGCATCATTGAGTGAGTATATTCTTTACCTGAGAATGTAGTACCAGCACTCTAAAATAAAATGTAAAAAATGACTATGTAATATAACATCCAGATAGGACAGCAAGAAATATCTAAGAATGGTCAGTGACATGGATAGTGTACTGAAGTTATAATGTGTGTGTGTGTGTGTGTGTGTGTGTGTGTGTGTGTGTCAGGTCTCAATCTTATCAGTCTCTGAAGGACACAGAGCTTGTGGAAAAGAAAGAGGAAGCGAGGACAACGTGTTTCCAGGGAAGACCAGCCGTGCATGGGCCGATACATACCAAGTTATCTGAGCTGAGTCTTTTAGATGATTCTTTCAGCAACCAGCAGGAGAAGCCTACATATGCCTTACATACGATAACCACAGACACCGTGCTCGACTCAGGACAGCGCCTAGAGGAACCAAGTCCGGTCTGCAAGCCGATTGAACAGCATGGCAACTTCGGCCACCAGGTGCCCTCTACATAGTAATATCTAATTCACTTAACATGTGCTCCTCTTTTCTACATGTATTTGTAAATGTGTTTATATTTAAATGTTCATACACCATGTATTTGTGTGTTGGGTGTTTGTGTGTCTGTAGCACATGGAGCTCAGTGGTGATGAAAATACTCAGACGCTACTGGGCCTGAAGCACACCAGTTACAACAGATTTTGGAGGCAGAAGTTACCAGACACTGTAGCCTTTTCCAGCCAAGATTTGTCCTCTTTTAATACGCCATTGTCTGTGCTACCACTGGAGCCCTGCACTCCCGGCAACGATAGAGCTTCCCCTGGCCCAGAGATGATGGAGGAAAGGAGTATAACAATTCCTCGCCCACAAGCACAGAAAAAATTAAGAGAACCAGGAGCTGTGCTTTCACCAACAGTGACTTTGCTGAAAGGTCTGAGACAGGATGAAAAAGAGGGGGCAGAAAGTGTGAAAAGGCAGGTGATTCACCAGACCCTCAATACACCCCCACTGACACAGTCTCAACCACCCAGCACAGATCCAGGGCCTGACCTGCTCCACCTGCTAGACCCTCTAAGTGGAGGAGAAGAACCCTATGAACCATCACGTCCCCCGCGGCCTGCTTTGACTCCATTTCAAGGCCAGCGTTCTCTTAACCCCTTCACACAGGTCCCCCACTACTTCCTCCAAAAATACTATAACCCTGTGCCTCCAGACAACACCTTCAGCACTGCTTACTTGTCACCACAAACTACTGCCTATTTCCATACCCCACCTGTCTTTATGTTTAGTCAGGCTTCCCCTGTGGGTGGAGCCACGATGAACGGGGCATGGCCTGTAGACAGAGCCTCACCAGCCTCCAGCAGTAGCACCTCTCTATACAGTCTGATTGATTCTCCAGCCCCATCCTGTCTATCCCAGGTTCTACCCCCCACCCACCTGGCAGACAAACCTAATGACCCTTTCAGTGACCTTCTCACCATGGCAACATCATCCACTGTTATAACCACACAAACAAAAAGGAAAATGGAAGATTTGCATAGAAAATGGGAGACTTTTGACTAACCTACCTGACTTGTCTCTGAACCAATAAAGATCTATTATATTTAAACAGACAATGTATAACTCCTCCAGGTTAAAGATTCAGTTCATACCCTTACACTAAAGGTTAAGATAGCACAGTTACACAGGAAACAGGTGTTTGATTATGGGTGGTTGCTATATCAACCACATCCTCCAGCCTGGACACTAATAATATTACTTGTTGATGCTTGTTTTTTCCCTGCTTCAGCGCAGTGCCACATTTGAAGTGCACACAAGTTTATGTACTGATTTGAATGATTGCATGAGTAGTCATTTGAAATAAGTGATTACACACACTGTAGATTAAACAGCTAAAACATAAAACATGACTCCAATATGCTCACCCACAAAACACTACACTGTTCAGATCCAAATGATTATTTCAGTCAGCTTTTGTGTATGTGACGTTAACTCATACTAAACCCCTGCTTCCCCTATGGAGCGAGGCTATATGAGGCCTAACAATGACTTGATCCCTTAACCCTAATCCTTCGCTGTTCCACTGATTAGACTTCACCTGAATTCAAGCACAAATCTACATGAGAGTTGAACACAGATTAGACATCTGCTTATAGTCCCTGTCACATGTAATAATGAATATGAAGGCGAGGGCCATATTCAGAGTAGGTGATTTAAATCGGCGACTTGGGTCCGAACGTTATGTCCATATTTACGAGAGAATTGACTTTTTTTTCACACTGAGGAAATCGGAGGATACAGCATCTAAATTTGAGACGTTGCATATCTCAAGGACCAAATTTTTATGTATAAAATTATGAAGTACACTGCAAAAAATGTATATCTTTGGAAATGAACATATCTAACTTTTCTTATAATGAGAAGATCATAATTCAAATATAAGATTATTCAGTTTGTTTTTAGATGCGTGTAATTATTTCAAGTCAAAACATTATGTTGGCAGATTCTTTTATTTCTTTCTAGATAAATGATAAATGCTCAAAATTAGAGAGATTATCTGCCAATAGAGCAAGATGAGTTCAAGCTTGAACTTAGTAAAATATGTCTAGAAATAGGTTTAATAATCTTGTTTTATTGTAATCTTCTAAGAGGAACTACTAAATAATGTGGCTATATTCAAGATATTTTCACTTGCTAAGATGTCATTTTTTGCAGTACACGCTTACTTAAAGTGATCATTAAACATAACAGATGAGTGCGTGGTCATCTTATCCTTCACTCCTTGGGTAAGTTGGGTAAGCCAAATCATTGGCATAAATTAATTCATTCAACAACTGAAAATAATTAATTAAAAAAACCCTAACCCAGAGTTGGGCAGTCCTGGAAATGTCTGTGCATAGCATTTATTTTTTTCATGTTTGAATGTAGTGTAGGAGAAATCATTGTTTATGTTCACCTTTAGTGTATTTCCATCTAAGCAGAGATTGGCCCACTCAGTGGTGGAGATCACGACAGCTCATGAAGGAATTGAACTCTGGCCCCACTGTGACGTTACATTGCACACGGAATGTTTCATCCTTATTGGCAGTACTGCACTGGAGCTCCCTGGACACCATGTACTTTCCCCAGGTTCCACATCGCCCACCCCTCAGTGATGCTGTGATCATTTCCACATACTCTCATGAAAGAGATTTTGACTGACCAGGGCACTACACACTTCTCAAACTGTATGAATTATTGGGAATGAAATCAGTTTGCACCAGTGTTTATCACCTGCAATCTGATGGTCTGATCAAACTGTTTAACCAAACCTTAAAACATGATTCACAAGTTCATTCATGATTACAACTGTAATTGTGATGAGTGGCTTGAACCCCTGTTATTTGCAGTACGAGAGGTTCTACAAGCCTCCATGGGGTTCACTCTGATTTAATTATTGTATGGCCAGAGGCCACATAGCAACGATCATGGAAAATAAAGATGAGGACTTTCACAGAACAAAAATTTAATTCAATACGTTCTGAACCTGAGAGCAAAACTCCACACAATGGGGCAATTAACAGGAGAATTTTCTCCAGGCTCAGGAACGGCAATTCCGGCTATACACAGCAGTGATCGACTACATGATTTTTAATGCTTGAGCGATAAATTGCTTGTATTATTACACATGTTGAGCTCTAAATTACTCGCAAAAGTGGCAAGGGCCCTTTGAGGCCACATGACAAATCAGGGATGTTAAGTGTTGCACTGCAAGTTTCCCCACCTCATTTTTCTAAAACCATAGAGAGAGGTGGTTCTGTCACTGTGGTGAGTCAGTCTCAAGAGGAAGAAGCTGGGACATGAGGTGAATCTAAAATATGTGGCTAAATCCATCCTGGCCCCCTGTGGAAACAACCTCTCCCTATCCCAAAGGACAGAGGTTGGCATGTTTTTACCTCTACCTGGTCACATTAATCTAATAGAGCACCACACTGGAGGGGGTTGTGCGCATTTGCCCCTACCATTTGAACTGATCAATCAATGGGGTTCGGCTCACTTTTATTCAACACTGGACTTGCCAGTGATATTGGCAGAGCCCCTTAATACCCAAAGTCCCATAAAAAAATCTGGTTGCTCTACAGCAATTCCTTCACCCACATGCCTTCAGTCTCTGATTGGACCATGCTCTACTCCAGTGGCTCTACCACATGAAGGATGTGTGACGATCACTCTGTTATCTGGTACATTAACCATTTAGCGTCAGGGTTTGGATATAATGGCTCTCACTGTGGCTCAGTGGAATCTCAGGGTGCAGATGGCTATGGCAGATTTCCTCAGTTAGGGGTGGTCAGCGTTAGATGGTGGCAGGTATGAGGCAGCAGAGGTGTGGTGGAGTGCTGGTTTGTGAATGGAGGGTAGAGTTGGGAAAATACAGGGTAAGGAATGAGCATGCACCTGTGATGATTAATGAACAAGCGTTTGTTTCGGTGAGCAGCTGTGGGATCATAAAGGAGGAAAGGAGAGAACACAGGCCTGCTGCATGGCATGAGATGTTAGTGGCACATTGAGTTTCCTCTTTCCCCTCCAAACTACTGGGTTTTACAGTTAATAATTCATTTCCAAGGCTCTGAGACTCCAGCGATCGCCAAATAATACCAAAATTCCTCAAGGAGTGCATTGCCGACTCATACAGGAAGTCACAAAAGAACACAGAACCGCAGGCCTTGCACACCTCAGATAAGGTCAGCATGCAGGGTCCATATTTAATGGCATCAATGATGGAGGATTTGGCCCTCAAAGGCCCACAGAAACTGAAGTAATAAACACTCACTTTGAAGATGTCACAAAGTAGGGCTGGGTATTGCGACCAATTTGACGATTCGATTAAATTGATATTTATATGGCTTCGATTAGACTTAATATCGATTAGTTATCAATATTACAATTTAAATGTTAGTTTTACAGACATGGAATCCATATTTTAATATAAATGCTGGTAACTGAAACCCTCCTACTTAGCTATATTACTGAAATACACATTTACATTAACAATAAAGCCCACACAATTATGTTTAATTACCTTTTACTTTGAGTAACAAACATTGTCACAAGAAATCATAAATATGTGCATACAATGCACACAAGGTAAACACAAACTGCACATTACTGTAAAAATAATACAAACGTTGTAAATGTGCAACAGTGAAATTCATTAACTTGAAACGTTTAAGAAATAACAGATTTCAAAACATGAAAGATGGCGCCATCTTCAGGACGAGAGGCGAACTACAGATAATATTCACATCCTCTCAAGTAAAGCACGCGCATTAGGAATCGATTCGGGGATTTCCAGAATCAATAGTTTCGTTAAATTGAAGATCGATTAAAATCAATAATCTTTTTTTTTTTTTTTTTTTTTTTACCCAGCCCTACAATAAAGAAACTGTCATTTGCAGTTTTCACCTCTTACCTCTACCATGGCCTTCTATCAAAATGGAAATGCCCCTCTACATGTGATCTAGGTGGTGGTGTTTTCTATTTATTTATTTAATTTCGTTTTCCATATTATCTCAATTTATGTCACCAAACACTTTGATATTCCAGAAAGGTCAGACAAGTCTGCTGAGCATCAGAATCTACCAGAGCCGGGCTGCAGTACTGCTGCTGTAACCCACAAATAAAGGAAATCTGAGGAGATATTATTAGGTGGCTATTGTCAATTATGAGCATATTCCTTGATCCAGTAAAGACCTCACTTACTCAGCAGGTACTCCTTAGGTACTGTAAGAAACTGGCCAGAAAGGTCCCATGCACACACACACACACACACACACACACACAAGGTATTCAGTTTTTCAAATACTTCCAGTTTAAACCTGAATACAGAAATAGCGAGTGGCATTGTGTTAAAGCCCTTTTAGTTTTTATGCATATTTTAGAAAAAGGAATGGGTCACTGGAATTTTACAATTTTATATTAATTAATTTATTTATTTTAAATGCAGAGTTTTTCCATTACATGCAACAGCTGATAGGCAGTACACAAGGGAATAATGGGGGAGGGAGAGTCCTTGTACTGCCTTAAAAATTACTTAGAAAGGCTCCTGTAAAGAGTTTAATGTTATATGGCTAGCCCTTTTTTGGTAATTAAAATTAAAAAAAAAAATTTAACGTGTTGATGCATTACACATTGATAAAATCAAGAACTTCGCAGAAAACCATCCATAAGATCCATATAGTATGGCAAATTCTTTTGTTTTTGCTATACACCGAACAAAGTTGGGGATGAGATCAAAAGATTAATACGAGACGATAGAGCAAGCATTCATTTCCTGATGTTAACATCTAGATATGTTAGACAACTTGGAACATGGCACCTTTCGTATGAACTCACCCATTTTTAAGTGATCAAATATATTGGAACATGAAAGGTGTTTGTCACCCAGGTGTGCCCTTGTTGATCATTTAAACAAATAATAGCACCGAATGTCTCCTCTTGGTTTGAGCCCTTGATTTTGTACAGTTAGTGAGCAGAAATATAGAAGCCATACCACTAGATGCAAACCAGTCAACAGGAACAACTGGAAGCCCAGACTGGATTTTGCAAAAAAAATATTATATTTTATATATATATATATATATATATATATATATATATATATATATATATATATATATATATATATATATATATATATATATATATATAAAAATATAAAAAAAATATAATGTTCACATACATACAGAGATGCCGCAAAAGTTCTGTAACCAAGATAAACATGTAGCAAGTGATGGAAAAGCCAAAGTGTGGAGAAAGAAAAGGATTTCTCATAATCCAAAAACATAAGCTCATTGGTCAAGAACTATGCAGGTAGTGTTATGGCTTGGGCTTGCATGGCTGTGTCTGGAACAGGGTCACCTGTCTTTATTGATAATGTAGCTCATGATGAAGTCTACAGAAACATTCTGCCTGCCAAGTTACAGGAAAATGCATCCAATCTAATTGAGAGGAACTTCATCATGCAGCAAGACAATAACCCAAAACACACTGCCAACACAAAGGACACAGAAGTGGAAGGTTTTAGCCTAGCCAAGTCAATCATCAGACCGTAACCCAACTGAGAATGCATTTCACCTCCTGAAGAGGAGACTGAAGGGAGAAACTTCCTAAAACGAACAACAACTGAAAGAAACTGCAGTACAAGCCTGGAAAAGCATAAAAATAAAAAAATAAAATAAAAAAAAGAGAATACAACAGTTTGATGATATCAGTGGGTTGCTGTCTTGACGCAGTTATTGCAAGCAAGAGATGTGCAACCAAATATTAAGTGTATTACTTTAAGACTATCTGTACCGATACTTTTGCTCACCTAAAAATTCGGTGGTCTGCCAACAAAGGTGCCATAATCTAAAGTTCTTTAAAACACATCTAGATGTATATATAGGAAATTAAAGCTGAAATTCTAGTCTTATATTAATCTTTTTATCTCAAACCTAAATGACAGTGTACACTGAAAAGAAAATACTTTGCCTTGGCTTTCCAATACTTTCGACAGGGACTGCACATCTGAAAATTCTTGACTTTACTTTCCATAGGATCTGCATCCTGCATACATCTGTCTGAGATACCCGACATAAACTATGCTCTCATGTTAATAAAAAGGGGCATCTTAAACTGGGTGGAGCCGTTTGAGAGATCATTTAATTTTTTGTTAATATTCATTGTTTTGTTAAATAAGACCGGCACACCATTCAAAATGACTGCAATGCTCAAAAGTAAGGATTCCCACAAAAATCCCAACCATGTATCCTATTAAAAACAATCAACTTAACAAGGGCTGCAAACATATTTCTAAACATCTCAAACACATTCTTAAACATAAACTGGGGTTGCCAATACCAGCAGAATCGTTTGCTTTTATACCACATCATACAGATTTCACACGTGCATAAAAAAAGTCAAAAGAAAAACAGAAATAAATGAAAAGTGTCGTCTATTTGGCTTGAAAACGGAGACATTGATATTCCATTCCCTTACAAAAGCTTTAAGAAAAAAAATGGTTGAATTAAATGTCTTACCCTATAAAAGTTTGTTTAAATTGAGTTGTACTGAGTGATTACCGCCGTTTTTCTTTTGGAGAGTGATGGCAGGCTGAACAAGAACTGAACATGAGTTTGAATTTGTTTACGCAGTTCCTGGTGCACCTCCTTGTGGTCGGACCTCTAGTCAATGTATTGTGAAAGCCAGCGGAAACCCTCCCCATATCCCTCTCTCTTTAGCACGCTGCACATGAACACTTCCAGTGGTCTGGTATTCAGTTCTTTAAGGGGAATATTACCCTGTAGAAAGAACAAACACCATATGATAGATGATTTTATTTTGGCAGTTAACTGCAGGGATTCTCAAAATGTAAGTGGCAGATTTTTGTATTCCAATCGTTGTTAACTTAGCCTTTAAAATATCTTAAATAAACAAACGAAAGCTAAATTAAAGCACGTATGTCGCCACAATCACGGCTACAGCCTACAACATCACTCCTCTAAGTACACATTAAAAAGTTATACCATAAAATATGTGCAAAAAAGGCTCGTCTTACCTTGCCAGTTGTCTGTCCATACAATCCAAACAGTTCACGAAGTTTCTCCTCACTTATGGCCTCTGGCTTATCAATCTTGTTACCAAGAATCAAGATAGGCACGTTTCCAATAGTTTCATCCGTCATTAGTGCCTGTTGTAGGAATGCACAATAAAATAAAATGTGTTAGATTTGCATATGATCAAATCTAACTGTAATGTGAGTGTCCATAAAATTCATAATTAGATACTGAACAGGTTCCTCATACAGAGATCAAACAAATCTGAGCAGAACATTTTAACAACCATGATCTGAGGTTTCATCAAAAATATGCCCATGCAAAGCTAGTTTTTGTGGACCAGAGTCTGCCAAACTGGACATCCGAGTTGGCAGACTGGACAAAAGTCGCTCACATCACCACAGCAACTAATAATATTCCTCCATATGATCATTTCTCATAATAGTTTGGTGGCTCTAATTGCATAATTTCTGGTAGTATCCTGGTGGCAGTGGCCATCAGGGAAAACAAGGCTGTCTGTGTACATCTGGAGAACACCTGTGAAATAAATGAGGGGTACTCAGATATTTACCAAAAAGCTGAGCCTGTGTGGTAGTGGTGTGTGTAGAGGCAAGTGGGGTGTGTACAGTAGATAATAAAACAATATCAGATCAACAACTAGAATGTTTTACTCCCCTTGTTTTATTTGTTTAAGATCCATGAGAGCAGAGTATTTTTGTGGATTTTTAAACAAAAGATCAAAAAGTTAAACAAGCAAGACGATTTTTCACAGCCTTCTTTGCTCATATTTACCAGGGGTGCCAATATTAGTGGCAAGCACTGTATTATACCTTTTGGAATTGGTCTCATCAGACCAGAACACGTTCAGCCACATGTTTTGGGGTGATTTAGTTGGGCTTGGATGTTCTTTGTGAGAGACTTCGGTCTAGCCGCCCTATCCCATAGCACAGACGTGAAGATTTTTATTATGTTGTAATAATAATGTTGTGCTCTAATTTAAATTACACCATGTATTCCCAAGCATTTTTTTACAGCCCACAACATACAACGCAAGTCAAAAGTTTTGGAACAACTTGTATTCATCATTTTTAAAATTTTAAACACTCAAATTTTATCTACCCAAAAGTATAGGTCACTATACAAATCACAATCATAAAATGTTTATTATTGACTGTTTAGTGAATTGAGAATTATTAAAAATCACAATTTTAATGGGACGATCTCTTAAATAAATAAATAAATAACCAGCCACTGTATCCTGGTAAGGGTCACTAGTACAGCCTAGCTTGGAAATTCTGGGTGCAAGAAGAGATTCACCCTGGATGGGATGCCAGTCAAAAGAAAAAACAAGGGGACATGGGGAGAACACCGGAAACTGTGCACAGACAATAATCTGAGCTCTGGATGGAAATGTGGACCCTGGAACTATGAGGTACAAACACTGCCACTATGTCACTATGGAACAATCTAACTTTAATCTAACTTTAGCAAAACCTGTTAAATATCACTGTGACTAAATTCTTGCACACAAAAAAAAAAGCCTTTTCTGTCTACACCTCAACTTTAAGAAACTAGAAATATACTTCACCAGAATTATGTTGAAATGTTTGTATTTATTTGTTAAATGGTGCCCAGGCTATTTGCGATTTCCTGTTTTAGGAAAAACATTTTTAAGGAGAAAATAAAACCCAAGAACTCACATCAAGTTCTGTTTTGGATTCAGCCAGTCTCGGGTAGTCTACACAATCAATGAGAAAGACAATGCCGTTGATTGCAGGGAGGTAGTTTTTCCACACTCTTCGGGCTAGGATACAAGATGTGTTAAGTGAGTATTATGTCAGACACACACACACACACACACACACACACACACACACACACACAGAAAGAAGGAAGTGTACCATGCTTCAAGAAAAACTACTTGCCCTGTGCATGGCCACCAAGGTCAAAGGTGGTAAAGGTCATACCAGCAATAGTCAGCTCTTCTGAAGCTAAGGAATAAAACGCAAAGATACTTGTTTCTTACAACCATTACATCATCATGATGAGTACCAATTTAGCACAAGTGATGGACAGCACACAATATAGTATATAATAAGGGAGTAATAATCCGATGACACAGATCAATATATTGTTTTAAAAGGCAACAACTGAACTTAACCAATCGATTATTACTGCATTATTGTTGACTCTTAGAGGTCAATGTTGAATATTGAGGTCAAAGTTGAATGAAATAATTAACCATGTATCTGTGTTTATTTTATTTTATATGATGAGAACTCACTTGGATGTAAGGTTGGCACATGTTGCCCCAGTCGATCATCTTTAAGCATATGCAGTAGTGTGGTCTTGCCAGCATTGTCCAGACCAAGAAATACTAATTTACCTGATTTTTTGTACAGTCCTAAAAGAATAAGAACATTTTTTTTCAGAATTGGTCTCAAAGGACATGACATCTAGATGATTTTGGCATTCATACCTACTGCATCCTACAGTACCCAAGTCAAGCTCTCAGATTATCTTCCCTGTAAACAATACATACAGTGCATTGCCTTTATTATCTTAAAAAATACAACTTAATGTGCAGCTAAGTCTAATTAAGTCTAACTATACAAAACACTTAACCTGACAGTGAGGCTATACCTTTCAGTCAAATATTGAAAATGTTAGCAATTAAATTAGGCACAGATTTGCAACCTAGCATTATTACATGTCAATGAAGAACATGCTCTTGCAGCAGATTAAATGAAGGTAGATCGAGTGTGATCTACCTTTAGCCATTTCCACTGCCACGTTCAAAAAAGCAAAACCAAAAGACCCAAAATGGGTTTGCCTTTTTTTAACTTAAAAACTACAGATTAATGTGACAGCTGAAAGTCAGGAAGAACTGTTACAGAGGAATCTGAAGTCATTTTTCAAAATCTTCATTAAAAAGTGGGTCTTACCAAGAAACTGCAGTACATTACTAAAACCACTATAAATCCAATCAAATATGAAGGACATATCCAGATCGTGTTAATCCTGAAAAAGAGAAAGAGGAAAAAAAACAAACTTAAAACCACTTTGGAGCATGAAATTATTTAAAACTTTCCCCCGCCCCAAGTTCTAGTTCCACGAACAGTGGACTCATTACTTACCAAAAACATACTGCATTAACTTAATGTTGATTAATTGCATTAACTTAATGTTGACATATTTCTGTAAAGCTGCTTTGAGACAATGTCTATTGTAAAAAGCGCTATACAAATAAAATTGAATTGAATTGAATTGAACCAACGTAGGACATTTCTTTCAACAAATCACTACCAGCTTTGGTCATCAATGTTCGCCTACTAACTAACTCTTAAGCTATTTGGAAACTACCTCCAGAACACACCAATTAATTGCATAACTGCATTTGCACTGCTGCATAGGAGCAACGTACTGAGTAAATCTCCCCCATGCCGGGCGCAGAACAACTAATCCATGCTGGGATTCATTCACAACGATTTTCATAATCTATTATTATTGAACTGATCTATTAGTTGTTGCAGCTGTAAATATTACTCTAAATTAAACAATCGTCTGATTGTGATTAAACCCACAGAAGGAATATCACAACGTCCCATCAATATGCATTTAGACAAGCCTCTCATAGGAGGCACCGCAGATACGCAACAGGTAGATGCAAATATGCGTTAACACGGACGTATACACCAGGCTTAGAGAGTCCCCATACTTTAAAGGAGGTAGTTCTCTGCCATTTCTATCAAATGTGTTTTAATCTAAATGAAGGGATGTAGCACAACACAGCATGCTTTATAACACACGCCAACTAATTGATAATGAAAGTCCAGCTATTTTTATTACTGAATTTTTGCAATTTTGTAAATTAATTGTTGCAGCCCTTGTGCTAACATTAGCCAGCTAGTGACAGGTTTAATATGACTTATACATGTTTAATATTTCTCTGTACAGTATACTATGTGGAATTGAGCAATTCAGAAAAGCTATAAAGCTTTTATTCTACAGTCAGTAGACATGAGAGGATAACATAATATACAAAATAACTAACAACAAAATTTAAAATAATAGTAATGATAAATGGTAAAAAAACAAAAAAAACAAAAAAAACCCTATTTCCGGGTTACCCATGTTTGACTTCTGTCTTTGTAAGTTTTTTGTAGTTAAAGGGGCATGGCATGTCAAAGCTTGTCTAGCCCAAATTTTAAAATGACTGTGACCGTTGTGTGTGACGGAGTGTGACAGTCATAACAAGTGAAAGTTGACTTTAAACATTTGAGGGTTTTGTTCTGTACTTATACTAACAAATGGTGGAAAATTCAGCTAAATTTGTGACTGTGTGGCTCTACCCCCTGATTGATTTGGAATCACCCAGCAGTAGTACTAGAGCAGGGCTCTACAGTGCGTCCATTTCACTCGCATTTGCGACTAAAAGGTACTGGGCAGCTGTGGATCAGGTGGTAGAGCGGGTTGTCCATTAATCGAAGGGTTGGCGGTTCGATTACTGGCCCATGTCTCCACATGCCAAAGTGTCTTTGGTAACGCTAACGCTACAAGGTGGGTGCAATTCAAACTTCTTTATTAAATAATTCCTCACCAATCGTAATCAAGATTAGCAACTGTTCAGTCAGTAAACATACAGTACACTGTCTCTCTCCTTCACTCTCTTCACCAACTCTAATAGACAGCGCCTTCACTTCATTTAAACTCAGGGTTGCCAGATATCACGAGAAAAGTCAACTCCAGTTTTCATGTTTTGTTTTAATCCCCCATAATTTGCAAAATCAGCAGACATGGCAACACTGTACTGCAGAACCGATCCAAAACTCAAACAAACAAAACGAATAAAATGTAAAGACAGAAAATGTGCCTAGTTATAAATAAATCATTTAATATAAAAAAATAGATATTATAATAAATTCATAAAATCTAAATAAAATGAGAAATGAAATAATGTTTAATTACTATGGGTTGCGTTTAACTTGACATGACATCAATTTAACATGAAACCGAGTACGCTGTTTCTTCAGAAGGCCATTAGCCTTCTTTTTCCTAATATGGATCATGTTTGATTTAAGTCTACTTTTAATTAGGACTCTATTGTTTAAGACATGACCATGAGCAGAGAGCTTACATTTAACTGTTTATGACCTCCTGATTAAAGCTTAAACAACAACAAAAAAAGATTGGTATCTGGATCGGTATCGGTTGTAAAAATCCTGATCAGAGCGTCAGTAATGAACACCATTAAACTGAAGCGCTTTGCATCTGACGAGTAAATGAACTCACCCAATCACATCCTATATGAGATTATTCAGATATATACACAATATACACAGAGCGGTTCAAGAACTGACTCCAGCTCAGAACCATGACAGTGGAAAATGTCTAATAGTGTAGCTTTAAATATATTTAAGAGGAGCAGACTTCAAACTCTGAACATTGAGGTTTACTGTATTTGTTTACAAGGTGGAACAGGTTAACTTTGTTGATTTTTGCATAAAGCCTGTAAAAATAAGGTAAATTAATTTGTCACGGCTCACACTATGTTCCTAAATTCTGTCATAATTGATAAGCTCAAGTTTTCTCGTGCCTACGTGTGTATTATATTGTGGCACATTAACGTTAACATCTCTAAAAAAAAAAAAAAAAAAAATTTAAAAAAAACCCCCTAAACTTCAACAGTACTCCTAAATTTTTGCACAAGTGCTCCTAAAAGAAATTGTTACCGTAGAGCCCTTTAGAGGTAGTCCGATATTGGATTTTACAGATACCAATAACTAAGTTGCGCAGTACCTGCCAATAACCGATTAATCAACCAATAGTTTTTAATATTGGTAATGAATGAAAACACTCAAAGTAAAATAATGCTGAACTTTTTTACAAAAATAAGCAATACTGACTGAAAGTGTACTGTACTTTTACAAAAATTAAATATATATTATATATATAAATTTTAACTACTAATAAATATTGAAGTAAATAGAATATATACATCCAAACTGAACCAAAAAGTAACACTCTTAAAGTGCACCTATTTTGCTTTTTCAGATATTATCTTTCATGTAGTGTGTTATATAGATGTTTGTGAATGTAAAAAGTCTGCAAAGTTTCAAAAGTGCACAACAAATGACCTTTTTGACTCTCAGAATAAGGAACCGATTTTAAACAGCTGAAACGAGTCGTTAGTGATTCCAGATTTACTTCCTGGACTAACCTACGTGGATGGTAACAAAAACCCCGCCTCTGGTCTTCATTGGCTGCTCATGCACAACCACATTGTATGAACTCCCAAAGGATGAGAATGTAAAGCGTCAGTGGTTAGAATTCATTTTAAAACGATACCACAGCAGTTCAACTCCGACCTTCATTTGTGTTCCAACGCATTGCCATTATTCCTTATTTATTAAACAATTCCGGTATAACCAGTCCCTCCTGGATTTTGCGAATGCAGAAATTAACACAAAATCAAGAAAACTCCACAATATTGAGAGGAGCTTGCAGTTTTTCAAAATTAGCGCAGATTTTTCACAGATTTGGCCAAGACACGTCATGTGACGTCATCACAACATTCAGCCAAAGCCCTCTTCCAGTCATGTGCATCCGGTACAGCTAAAAAAAATCTCATGTACCAACAAACAGCACTGCCGAAGACCGTGCAAAACAATTCCGTACAATTGCAATTTCGCCAATTCAAGTAGCTGTCCACAAAAAAAACTCCGCAAGTTGCAAAATCTTAAAGAAAGCTGCAGCAAGATCAAGCATTTTTGGCCACAACAATCACAACACAAAAAAAAAGCCCTGAAATCCTGTATGGTCTGTATAATCACTCCGGAGCATTTGGGTGTTTGTACCACTCTGGTGTCTGTGTTCGCCACATAAAATCTCAATTCTAAAACAGTTCCACTGTAACCATTTCAACACACACTGACAGCGTAGACCAACCACAACAAATGGGGACATCTGACCAATCAGGAGCGCTTCTAGCATTTCCTCTCTTTGACAATTCTTAGAACAGTTCTCACTAGATTCCTGAGGACATTTAGACTCCTTGTGGGTGGAAGTTGTAGGAACAACAACATTTGGTTTTAGGCTTTGCTTGTAACCAGCAGAATTTGTGAGCTCTTTTGATCGATTAAATGCATCAAAGGCATCAGGAAAGAAGTGTCAAGAACACAGCCGTGGATCTTCAGGGAGGTGTCTTTGTCCAAAAGCATTTTCCCCACTCATTTCTCCTCTTCTTATCACTACAAAAGCTGTTAAAACTGACATTACTTCCCTTGTTGCCTTTCGACTGGAAACTACAGCCAAAAGCAGCAGTGTGGCATTTATTCCTGCTGTAGGGGCTAGTAGCTCATTCTTTTTGTTTAATGGTGTGGTTCCGAGTGCTCAAGCGCATCGACTAGGAGCAATAAAGTAATGGAGGCCTCTGTAGGTTAAAATATGTATTGAACATTAAGGATTTTCAAAAGAATGACAACGTTTCATGTGTTTCTAACAATGTATTTTAGTAGGAGAGGGCAGTTATTGGGTGTTAAGGCCTACAAGTCTTCACAGTTTGGGTTCCCTTTAAGTGAACGTTATGGGAACGTTAAGGGAAGGTTCGGCAAATCTAAGAACAACGTTCTATTTCCGTAAAGAAAACTTTCCTGGCTAACCAAAAACAAACCTTAAAATGTACGTTCTGGGAACCACAAACGAACGTTCTGGGAATCAAATTTATTAGCTGAGAATATTAGCTGAAATTTATAAGAGCTTAATGAATACCTAACCGACAAGCAATTATTGTTACAGCTACCAATCGTGAGTTTACTGATTAAGTTTACACAATCCTAAATTAACTAAGCTATGTTAGTAAACAGTGGAGTTAACCAATGAACCAACAGTATTGCTAACCATGCTTAAATAAAGTATCGGTCGAAGACATTAATAAAAAAAACATACCTTGTATCTATATGTAGATGCACAGACTACTGTTACACTTGGAAGTCCAGTTAATTCGAATGGCCGTAGTAAACGTCTTCTTCCCTGCCTTGGTGTATCACTAACACAGCCACGACACACAGCAATGGCTGCCTTGCAATGGCCCTATCCGATCTAGCCGCTTCCTGTTTGTGTTACCAGTTAATCCTTCCGGCTGGAACAGCGATATGTGAGAATAGTAACTTGATCATAAACCTCGGTTGTATATTTTTTATGGTAGCAGATATATATATATATATGTATACTCCATCGGTCATCGTGTGAGTTTACATAAAAAGTTTTGCCCAAAATGTCAGGTAATTTATTAAAAGCATTAATTCAAAAGAAAACAAACGCATCACTGAAATGTTCGCTGTGTCTATACTTTTGTTTATAGTGAAATAATTCTCATTTTACATTCATCTAATTTTTTTTATCTAAACGTCTATCATGCTTTCAATAAAAGAACTAGATTGGTTTCCAGTACGCTTGTATATAGTTAGCACCGGAAATGCCACGTCTGTACCAACCGTAGACACGTCGTGGTGGATGAAGCTGCGATGAACTGCGATGAAATTCTTTATACCTAATTCTTTAAACAACATGATGTGGTTATGGATGCAGTTCCTTCTGGATTTATAATGCCCTTCAAAGAAGCCGTTAAAAGTGGAGCCATATGGGTTTAAACTCAAAAGATCATTCTACTCCTGTTGGTCAAATGTGCTTCTTTTACACTTTGGCGAAAAATCCATTTCACAGAGATGTCTCTACCTGACATACAGTCACTTATTGGAGCTGCCTAATAAATAATCTTGGTTGGTAAAATGTTTGGACATTATCGTGTATGTATTTATTAACAAAGAAAATAAAGTAAGTCTCTTATAAAATCATACGAAGACGCCATTGAAATAGTATCTTGAGATTTAAAAGTATATATATTGATGTAAATTGTTCATTCCGTGATGTATACTCAGACACTCTCCCACGCAAAAAAAAAAGATCTGGAAACATTTCTGTAAAGAATTCCTGACCTTAATGCCCATTCAACGTGAAATTCCTACTCATGAGCATGGGGAGTGACGTCATATCAGCGTGGGGTAGTGACGTCATATCCGTATGCTTGCGCACAGCATAAAAAGTCAACTTTTTTTTGCAATATTTATGAGAGTGCACAACAATACAGATTTCCATAAAAATATATATGGTAAGGTGCACATTAACGTAATACATATGTCCAAACCTTTTTTCCATGAAATATTTGTAACAAATGTCTAGGATATTATATATATGGAATAGTTATAATTTATCTAAAATATTTTTCAATTTGGGGCCAGATAATGGGAGAGGAAGCACAATTTCTGTGGAAGTAAAATAATGACGTCTTTTAAACAAAAAAGTATGTTGTATTGCACTAATAAAAAAAATGCATTGTATTAACAGTTGTTGCATTTTAATGCATTGTATTTTCAGGGCTTGCATTTTTGGGTATTGCAGTTCAACGTGCTTGTATATTAATGCTGTGAATATTTCAATTGGAAACATTTCACACACAATTTCATTATTAAAAATTCAATAATCAATATTCAACTTCCAAAGTTAAGTTCCAAAATATTCAGCTTGTTCAAAAATACCCCCTATAATCAGGGGTGGGGCCGGTTCTGTTTTCCTGGAAGGTCTGTCAGGTGCCCAATTCGAGCCCTTAGTGTCAGGCTCAGTGAAGCTTGTGGCCACTTTTACTCAAATGGCTATCACTCTTGAATGGAATAAGATTTTCACCAAACTTGGGGTACATATTTATGGGCTCAATTTGAGGATATTACTGTGTTACCAGTATCACACTCACTGCACTGTTGGATGTACAATTCTAATATGAATGTGCAGGTTGTCAGTAGACCCTGCTCCATATGGTATTGTTACCTTACAAATTACCTACGTTCTGCCTTTATGTGGTCTGTGTTATTAAAATGCATGTATTAAATGTATTAAAATGGAGAATGTTATCACACGTGATTTGTCACACGCACAAATACATCAACAGAACATTCAGTCAGTGCATGGAGTGCCTATTATTCTGTCTTGTATTCATTTACAACAAAAAAACTAATCGTCCCATCGTTCACTTAATGGAGTCGGCTCAGAGCCGACTCGTTCGCAAACGACACATCACTACTCTGCAGATGGACATATCTCACGTAAGTGGTTCTTGGCCATGTTCACTGATGAAGTTTAGCAGATTCTTTTAGCGAAGTATGATTTGCGAGACACGTTGGAGCATAATACATAACACAATACATAACACATCGTACACGACAACTGGGACTCGGAATTGTTCAACTCGGAACCTCCTGCTTTCCACATTATGTTTAAATTGGATGTGATAATTATGGAAGCCCGTTTCCGCCTCGGAGAAACAAATAAAAAGGGTAGTTTTAACTTTATTTGTCGCAATTCTGACTTTATTTCTCGCAAGTGTGAGTTTACATCTCACAATTCTGACTTTCTCGAGTTTTCTTCACCTGCCAACAACAAACATGGCCGGCATTTGCCTCAGGCCTAGCATGGAATTTACAGTGAATTATAACGTGGTTACGTTATAATTTTCACAAAATACACAACTGGATACAGTTATCAGGTAACTTTTTTTTTATTTAAATATGATAAAAGGATAATGTGTGAATCAGGGGTTACTGTTCCGTACTCAACATTTAAATGCTAAGTTTGTAGCAATGCTAACGCTATTGGAGTATATGTGGAACATGCCGAGTGTAAACGGCGCTCATTAAAACCAACAGCGATCTCATTTAGTTCATTAGACACCTAGGTCCATATACAGATACACATTTTTATATATATATATATATATATATATATATATATATATATATATATATATGCATCTATATCTCTCTCGCTCTCTCTATATATACGCACACACATACATATATATATATATATATATATATATATATATATATATGTGTGTGTGTGTGTGTGTGTGTGTGTGTGTGTGTGTGTATATATATGTATGTACACACACACACACACACTTTTTAGTAACACTTACTTTTCCAGCCTTTTTTTGGGTCCATCCCAATTTTTTTGAGACGTGTTGCGGCCTTCAAATTCAAAATTACCTTATTTTTTTCCTTAAAACGGTACATTTCCTAAGTTTAAACATTTGATGTTTTCTGTGTTCTATTGTGAATAACATATGGGTTTGAGATTTGCAAATAATTACATTGTTTTTATTTACATTTTACTCAGCGTCCCAAATTTTTTGGAATTGGGGTTGCAAATGTATGACAGTAAACTGTATAGGACTCTCTTAAAAAAAAAACATATTTAATATATCCTATCAAATAACACCAATAATCTACAGTATAGGCTCTGAAATTAGATTAGGATATTTCTGTAGGAAAAAAGGACTAACGGAAACTAAAGTATATGCACTATTAGATAACATTTGCTATAGTATGTATAATAATATGAACTTGGCAGAGGCAGCACTTGTAGTATGTTAGCAAGTTGAATAAATAGATAGCAGGTCAGAGTTGTTATACCAAAACGTATAATATACCAAAAACCTTTGCCACATCTGGAGGTATGTTTGAATAATCGTTAACGTGTTCATAGTGCTTTAATGTCATGCCTGTGTCCTCTAGGGCGTAGTGACTCCCTGTGCCAGAGACCTCAGCCAGGACTGCACAAGTGGGGTTTGGAGCTCTTTATCTTAAGCACAACAGTTTACTAATGAGTCTACTAGTTGGCCTTATATTGAAAAGCTGCATAATCCTGTTACAATTTAGGTATGATCATGCCCTCTGGTGTCTCCAGCTTCTTGCTGGATTGTATGGATTCAGACTTGGAAGCAGGTGACACACTACCATCTATTGAGACTTTTTGCAAAGCTGATACTTCTGGTAAGTGTTCTTGTGCGTTCACTACTAATGGCATATTTTCAGTTATATGAAATATATAATAACCATGTTGTTCATTTTGATTTCAACTTCAAATGAACAAAATGTAATGTTTGTTTGCCTTTCTGTCTGACTGAGATGAGGGAACAGGTCTGGTCAGTGAAGATGAAATGCTGCACTGCTGTATCAGGAACTCAACGCTTCTCAGTTTCAGTGACGCTGTGAATATCGGAATGCAGCATCCTCCAAACCTCTCCTCCATTCTGGGTATTATATACAGACCAAGGGTATAGTTTACATAGTGTGTAATTATGTAAATCTTCTTACACAGATTTGTAAGCTTGAAAGTTTGTGGACCCTTTAGAATTTTCTGTATATTATTGAGAAAATCTCTTCAACCCACGTCAAAAATGTAAAGAGATGAGGGGTTATGGATGTCTAAAGATCGAACTTTATTTGAAGTCAAATAAAGCTGAGACCTCAGCAGAAAGTCTGAATCAATACAACCTTGACACGGGCTTTTATACTGTCTTGAAGCAGTTTGCTCATCTATGCGGGTTTTACAACCTGTCATTTGCCACAATTAAGTCCTTTTGGCCATATGCTGTTTATAATTGTGGCGCAAATCCAATCAGTTAACTAAAAAAGAAAAAGCATTATCTTTTTCCACCTCAGGTCATTCTTGGCCCAAATCGGCACAAACACACATTTCCGACTAATTAACGTTTGTGATCATTACTGTGACATAATCTTATACGTTGGTTACATGTGAGATCATTACTGCAATTATTGAGTCAAACACTTCCTACGTGAGCATGCACTGGTTAATGCTGATTTAAACATTATCTGTTTAATTAGAATAATATATTCATATTTGTTTACATTGCTAATGTGCACACAGGTGGGAACTAAGAGTTGGAGGGAATGTGCCACTAAAATCACCTTATTTGTTTGATGAAGGACTACTCCTTCACATTTGATATCATTAATTATTCTTGTGTCACACAGACTGAACATATAGATGGTATAATAATACAGCAACAGTACATATAATATTGAATTTTTACTAAAGAAATCTGCATGTGTTTAATTTGGTATTTTCTTATTGTTCCCATAGAGCTGTCACCTGTTACTGATGGACAAACTGCAAAAGACTCATTTTCTCTGCCCTTCCTTCAACCTGTGTCACCTCTTGGGTAAGGTTTATTGCACATATATCTAAGTCAGCAAAGCTTAAAGCTAAATGCTAATAACACGGTTGTAATGTGATTTTTTTTGATGTGATAAATGGCTTGAACGCAATAAAACAACGAGCAAAATGTGTTTAAGGTTAAATTTGTGACACATTGCTGGTATGTTGATGCAGAGGAGTGTGACCGTGTTCTAATTAACCAATATATGTCTGAATCAAACCTCTGCTTATGTTCAGTATGACAGCTCGAGTGCAAGTGTGAAATTGCTTTTATGCCAGTTCTATAAACAAGGAATTAATACTAATTAACTGACATTTCAGACAGAATATGGCCAAACATTGTGTTTATTTTTGCTCTGTCAACGAAATAATTCTGAAAGAAGCCACAGCTGGATATTGTTGTGTTGCCATGCCAAGCACAGGCTGACTGACAGCATGTAGTAAGTGTAGAAATGGTTTCAGTTTGAGGAACTACAGTGTTATAAGAATTGGAATTTTACGTAACGAACACAAATAAACGACATGAAAATGAGAAACAGTGAAATGTACCAGTGCTCTTACACAAAATATCAGCACTCTTGCTAAGCCACTTAAATCCTGTCAGATTAGTGGACCGGACATAACTGTTGTATAATGTGAAATAATTCTGTAAATAACAGATATGTGTAATAGGGCACAACACGGATTATTTAAAAGACCAGGAACAAGTGCAAATTAATTCTGAGCTTGTATAATCTCTTCCGAAAGCAAGGTTAATACTTCTGCTTTTGCTATACGCTGACATTTGGTTTTAAGATCAAAAGATGAATGAGATAATAGATCAGAATTTCAGCTTTCATTTCCTGATAATTACATTTAGATGTGCTCAGCAACTTAGAATATGGCACCTTTGATGGCAGACCACCCAATTTTTACGTGAGCAAAAGTATAGAAACAGATAGATAGTCTTAAAGTAAGTAAATAACTCTTAATGTTTGGTTGCATATCCCTTGCTTTCAATATCTACATCGAGCCGGTGAGCCATTAACATCACCAAACTGTTGCCTTCTTCTTTTGTGATGCTTTTCCAGGTTTGTAGTACAGCTTCTTTTAGTTGTTGATTGTTTTGTGGGGTTTCTCCCTTCAGTCTTCTCTTCAGAAGGTGAAATGCATGCTCAATTTGGTTAAGGTCTGGAAATTAACTTCGACAGCCTAAAACCTGAAGTCCTTCAGTGTATTTTAAGTTATTCCCTTGCAGCATGATGAAGTTCCTCAGAGTTAGATAGGCTGCATTTCTCTGTGTATGTTACTGTGGACTTCTGAATTCATTCTGCTGCTACCATCACAGTTTACATCATCAATAAAGATTATTGTCAGCTCCAGAAGCAGCCATGTAAGCCCCAGCCATGTCACTACCTCCACTGTGCTTGACCTGTGAGTCCCTGTGTTTTGGATCATGAGCAGATCCTTTCTTTCTCCACACTTTGGCCTTTCCATCCCTTTGGTAGAGGTTAATTGTGGCCTCATCAGTCCATAAAACTGTAAAACTTCCAGAATCTTTGATCATCTCTGTCAGGCCTTCTGATTCTTACTGCTGATGACAGAAATCTCACAGGTTTATTAAAAATGTATTCATTTGTGTTCCGAAGATGAATGAAAGTCTTATGGGTTTGAAATAACATGAGGGTGAGTAATTGATGACAGAATTGACATTTTTTGGTGAACCATCCCCAACCGTCATATTTGCTTTTTTCAGAATCTGTGATCTGATCTATTAAATGTATTGCTTTATCATCAACAAATATGTTTTTAATGATTGACACCCTTCACACTGGATTATATGCATTGTCCAGTATTTGTTAATCTCTCTTGTTGTGCAAAGTCTTAATGCTTACAAGAGAGGCAGGTTTTTTTTTTTTGTTTAGAGTTTTTTTTCTCTGTTTGTACTGTAGCTCCTCCGCTTTGGTTGGGCTATGTGATAATTTGACATCCCCAAAGAATACCTCAGGTATTTTTTTTTTCTCTTTTATTAAATTCCTCAATAGGTTGATGCAGAATGACCTATATTGCAGGAAATCCACATTAATTCTTAAATTGTACTGCTTGCAGGAGGTAAAGGCAAAACCACTGGAGTTGAAGAAAGGACTCCTGTAACCAAGATAACTGTGGCATTTTCTCCTGTTGTAAAAAAAAAGGTATTAACAAATTCAGGATTTTGACCAATAGTTGCTGCAAGCTTTTTATAATCGACCAATTGGTGTGCAAGAAGGCGGGAATTATAGAGGGGGGTTAAAGCAATGCAAATACGCGCACACACGATGCAATATTATAAACACATCATAATGAAACTAAAGCCGATCCTGGACATTTTCTCACTTGTAGAAATCCCAGACAGACACTTTATTAAGGTCCAAAAAAGAGGACATGTCCGGGGAAAAAGAGGACGTACGGTCACCCTAGCAAAACTTGCAATAAAATGCACTGGCAGGACCAACAGCCTTGTTATACACCAACAAAAATGACATGAAGTAATGTTAACCAAAGACTGTAGCTAAAGATCAAGTTTCTTTCAGAGCTTGCTAGCCACACTTCTAGCCAGTTGACTGCGCATAACTGAAGCAGTCGCTTGCTTTATTTCTGATAAGAGATTTAGTGCCATTCCTTCACCAAGTGTAATGCCTTCCCTTTCAGCCTCTTATAGGAAAACGTAAGCCCATAAAATGCAGAAAGGTGACCTTCAGTGATGTCATCAGCACACAGGCCATATCAGTGCTTAATCCTGGTTCAGTGAAACCTCAGAGAAGAGCCTATAATGTCCATAAGAATGACATGAGAACCAACACCAACGAGCCTTCTTCAGAGACAGCAAGGTTTTTTGACTTTGCTGATGAATGCGAGAAGGAAACTTTTTTTCAAAGACTGAAGCTGACCTACACTTTTCAGTTTCCCTCTAAACCGGTAAATTGACCCCTTATGTTTTTTTAAAGGGAAAAAATCATGTGGTACATTTCATGGCTCTTTGATTCCAGTCTTGAGTCATTAACCTCTGCTCTGTGGCATATCTTTATAAAAAAGAGAATTGGAATAGCCTTTATTGGCCAAAATGAAATGAATACGGACATTATACTAGGCAAAAACTAGAACAGAAAATCAAATATGTGAAAGTCTTTACCAAATGAGCTATAAAATAGGTTATACCGTCAGGTCCATAAATATTTGGACATCAACAAATTTATTATTTTAGCGGTTTACCACAGTATATTGGAATTGACATCAAATCAGCTACCAAATACAGATTCAATGCTTGGAATGAACGCCTTTTTAATCGCCTTAATTGGTCATGATATAACGAGGAAACAGGCCACACCTGGCCATGAAACCACTTATCAGTCAATTGTCCAGTTACCCCCTGCGTTTAAACTAAGATAAACTAAAAGTAATTGGACAAACTAACAATCATAAATTAAATTGTCATTTTAATACTTGTTTGCAAATCCTTTGCAGTCACTGACTCTCTGAACTCTGGAACCCATAGACATGATCAGACTCTTGGTTTCATCCCTGATGATGCTTTGCCAGGCTTTTACTGCAGCTGTCTTCAGTTCTTGCTTATTCTTGGGGTGTTTTGCCTTCAGATTTGCTCAGTTGGATGTAGGTCAGGTGGTTGACTTGGCCACTGCAGAACATTCCACTTCATCATAAAGTCTTGGGTTGTTTACGAGGCATGCTTCGGGTCATTGTCCAACTGCACTGTGAAGTGTTATCCAATGAGTTTTGAAGCATTTGGCTGAATCTGAGCAGATTATACAGTATAACCATATAATACACAGAATTTGTCAGCAGTCACCTCATCAGTAAATACAAGGAAATCAGTTCCACTGGAAGCCATACATGCCCATGCCTAATGTGGTGGTATACTTCAGGTCATAAGGAGTTCCTTCTCTTCTCCAAACTCTTTTTGTCCATCATTCGTATACAACTTTTTGTATAAGAATGTGTCTCATCTGTCCATAGAATGCTGTTCCAGAACTATATGGGTTTTTTTAGATGTAGTTGGCAAATGTTTATCTGGTCTTATTGTAATTGAGGCATACCAGTGGTTTACATCTTGTGGTAAACCCTCTGTATTTACTTTGTTGGTCATCTCTTGGTTGTTGACTTTGACACAGATATATATAATATATATACATACACACATATACACACACTCCTACCTCTGGCCAACTGTTGCAAAATGGTTTTTTTTCCCACCAGGATGTAGGGTTTTCACCAGGTCCTTTGTTTTCGGTGGAACTTTTGGTGTTCCTAAGCTCATCAGTGTTTTCTTTCTTTTTACAACCAAATCCAACAGTGTAATTCATATTCTGTTCATATTTATATTTATTGTTTAATTTCAATAGTATACTGTGGTAGGCAGCTAAAATAACAATAATGTTGCCAAAATCTTGATGGATCTGACTGTAAGTTGCAGTGTCTTTTGAAGCAATACAAATGCTAAAGATGTACTGCTATGACATGTCAAGACTGGAGTATGTTTATAGTAATTTTTGGTCTAATTTTATTTGCAAAAATAAGTTGTAAGTTGCAGGTTTTTGATTTTTCCTTTTATTCCTAGATTACCTTCCCAGACCGGCCGAAGACCGAGGATGTGTGAGGTAGAAGAATGGTTTCTTTCTTTTTTCTTTTGTTCAGTGTGCATTGCTGCTCTCACTTAGATCTCGCGAACAACATGATGAAATAAAATCTGTTTTTGCATTTCTCTAAAGCCCTGTTTTGTGATCAGCAAACCAGGACCTACCTCAGCGAGCTTGGAGGGTGAAATCCATTTAAATCTATTTCAGTATTAAGCGTAATAACAGTTTTCAGACATTAGAAACCACACTCAGTGTGTCACATGGTACGAGTCATATGCTACATTAAAAATATATACTTACTTATTATACTATATTTACTTGTTTACTTGAGGAGAAAAACATTTTGTTACAGGGTAGTAAATTTTATTTTATGATGTGTTTGGTGTAAATAAATTAAAAAAGATTTTTTTTGTTCAGTGTGGGAACACCGCTAATGCTTAGTGTACATACATTACATGGTTTCATTTTCTACAGGAGCCACTTTTATGGTATTTAAGTGGTATCATTAATAGAGAGCGCTAGGATGGATGGAGCAATGAATGAGTGCAGAGTAGTGAATGGATCTTGCAGAGAAGCTTCCGAGCATAAGTGCTGAATACAGACACACATTTGCAGGTCACACTCTGCTCCCCGCTCTGCAGAGACGGATCAGGTCAATGTAGTTGTTACTCAAACACAAAATTAGTTTACAGTTATTCAAAGATAAATAAGCAAAAGCTAAACCATTCTAGAAAATGTACTGATGGACGTATTGACATTCATAATGGTTTGTGAAGGTTAATTATGTTTAGTGATTGAAATATGCCACCATTATATATCAATTTCAACTGGAAGCCATAACAAAATATTGTCTTACCTGTTCAACAGAAAAAAGCCATCTGTGTGTCAGGCTACAATCCATTCACATCTCAAAAGCCATGCCAATATTTATTCTCTTTTAGCACGGGTTCTGTCACTTTCCGTTTTTGACTGGAGGCTCTCTGCAGTTCCATGTTTCTTGGTTTTGACAGTAGGTGATTCCCCAGATGTCAATGATGATTGCCATTTAGAACTACCTAAATTAAAAGCAGCCATCTAGATGACAAGTATAGATTCTAAGCAACTGTTGTAATAACAAGCTATAAACACTCCACCATCCTCAGCACCCACACACGAGATATAGAAGCCAGGTCTCCTTTCTGGTTACAGACGTGACGTAAGGTGCAGAGGTAGTTGTGGGGGCTGTGTTTCACCTAAGTAATCACTTAAAACAAAACTTATTAGGTGTATTCTTGTCCTGTAATGTTTTAAAAAGAGATATGCATTGTGCTAGCAAGGACTCTGGCAATACTAGCTATGACAGAATAACTAAAAGGGAGAACCAGAAGGTAACACGGACATGAAGGTGCACTGGGACATAAAGTGACCAGCCACTTCACTGTCAACAAACAACACATTTCTGGCCTTGTTTACATTCATCAGTACAGTGAAACAGCAACTTGTCCTTCAGTCCTTGTCTAACTACTATTCCTATATTTATATAAGGTGTAGTGAAAGAAACGAATGCAGGAGCAGTTATGAAGGGCATTAGTTGCAAATTTGACCACTGCCATATCATACACCTGGGCCTGGTCATCCTAAATTTGCCCTCCACTGTTCTTCCGTGAGCCAACTTCAACAGTGGAAGGTTGGGGCAGTGTGTTGCTAATGCAGTTATTGCTAGCACCTGAGCTAGCACTCATGCTGCTAGCTTTGCGTTCCTGTTTTTGTTTTTCAAATCCAAAATTTGTTAATGAAGAGGGTTGTGGCAGTTATTCCAGATGGAGGGTGGGTATAAAACAAGAATATAAATCAATAAACGTGACCCTAGATATGGCATACAATATACAGATACCTTTGGTAGCTATTGTGATGTATTTTTATTATTAAGAGTAGAAATTAAATTATGGAGTGTCATTCTCATTTCTTTTTATGCCATTTCACCTGCAGTAGAAAAATGACCTATTAATGATACACAGCTTAATGCAATGTATTTCTCAATTTAAGCCACATCCACTCCCATGAAGCAATTACATCTACTGAACATATTTATGTCAGTAATAATATAGGTTGACAGGGGTTAAAGTTGGGAGAAAAAAACACACATGACCAGGAAACTGATTTACCTAATAATTATTCACACACATTATATTATCTCTTCACAAGCAAGACTTCTCTGTAATAAACAATTACTACAAAACGAGGAGCAACTAGTTGATAATTTACAACTTAGTTATAGATTAGTTATAGGTGCCGCATTTACTTATTTCTTATTGCTGTACAAAAAAAAAAAATAGCAGCCTGGCACAGTAAAATAATACAGTCCAGACAAACTGTAAAGAACAAAAATACACTCAGAATCCATTATATAAAAGCTAAACACTTTTACCTAGGTATAATTTTACAGTGACATTGCAGGCAGCTGCAAAAATGCAGCAAAAGTTTAATAGTTTACAGATGTAGAAACTTCTAAAGCTTAGTTTATTTGACATACAGTCCGCAGTGCGTGGAGCAGCTGAAGCAACTGCATGAAGAGATGGCGTTCGTGATCGCCTGAGATGCTATTAGTGATAAGGCAATATCAAGAATATGTCTAGAAAAATCAAGCACAGGCATAGATAATTTATCCAAAATTATGATACACATTCAAGATAAGGCATTTCAGAACAAAATTAAAACAATATGAATTATGTGAATTGGCACAAAATATAAACTGTATAAACCTTGTAAACTTCCATTATGCAAACATCCTGAAACAGGATCTAGAACATAACCAAAACACACTGCATGTTTGAACAGGAACATTTCAACAGCTGCCACCTTCAGGACCGCACACACATCTTTAGGATATACAGCGAAGCCTTTATATTTTGGCAGTTTATTATGGAAAGCGTTTTAAGATGTAAAATCAAAACAACAACAAAAATACTCTCTCCCTCTCACATACGCACAATGGATCACAACTATGCATTTACCAAATGAACAAAAGTTTTGCTCCACAAAATATCATACAAAATTGAAGGAATCACATATGCTAAGATTTAGAGAGGCCATTTTTCTTTTTCTTTTTTAAACCATTGTGTTCTGTGATTAAAAAGGTCTATCTGGCATTGCTTGTGTTGTTGAGGGGCATTTGTTCAAGATCAGTGGTTTCAGCTTATAGGGCTGTACTTCACCCTTTTTCCCCTTATACATTTCTCACTGGAGTCACACTGCTGACATCTGCTCATCTGTAAGAGAAATAAAAGAACAAAAGAAAACCAAATGAAGACCAAAATGCAGCATGAGCATCAAACTCAAAAATCAAACTACTTTCAGCATGAAAAACACTACAAGAAAATACACACAATATACAACAAACGATAAAAAAAACTTACATTAATGGATTGTGACTGGATTAAAAGACTCTGGTCTCTTAGACTTCTCTAACTGAGTCTTTCTAATGATTACATTATTACTAATTTAAAGTGTTCTCCTGTTCATATCTCTGCTACAGATCTGTCAGGGAAGTCCACTGCAGCGAGCGCTAGGTCCAAGTTAAAGTTAATTAGAACTAATATCAGGCAGCCAGCATATAGTTTGCTGTATATGAATCATGACATCTGGAGGCTTGGAAAACATACCCTCCTCACTATTAGCTACAGCATGAGCTGCTACAATGGCAGGCCTGGTGAAGCTGGTGTGATGCTCAGCTGACATTCTCCATGCGTCACCCAACAGCTTGGATCTTTGTAATGCCACGCTATAGTTGGGTGGCTTTAAGTAGGCTGGCCGCAGAGCTCCGCCCTCTCGTGCCTGCATGTCCCCCAATGACAGCCCTTGATAACCAGGTGGGGTAGGAGGCGGAGCCCTGTACCTATCATCTGTGCATGGCGACGTTACACAATACACTGAGGGAAGATGTGATCATGAGCAGAGGGGAGAAGAAACAGAAAACAAATGAAACATGGAGCATGTGAATAAATTAAATGTTTTGAAAGCAACACAACCACTTACATAAAATTAAAAGACCTTCACAGTATGCATGAGTGATGGCAGCAGCAGATTTATTGCTGCTGATCGCTTTATGTTTGTACCTCACTGCCTTTTGTGCCATTTTAGGGAGATTTTTTTCACCAGTTTAAGATGTACACACACAATCACAAACTCGGTTCAATAGGAACATGAAAATCAGCAGTTTTCCACCAAATAGCGTGGCTTGGAACAACTCCGTCACGAATCTAAACGGAACACTACTTGCATCCTGTTACGGGTCACTTTCCCATCACATAATGCTACCTGTGAATGTAAGAGTGCAAAAAAACCCACAGAGTTGCACATTTTCTGCCTCTGAATGGTGTACACTGTGCATGTAGGATACGAGGTAACGCGTACAGAACATAATCCTACGTCGAGACAAACAAAACGACTAGAGTCACTGGGAATTCACCCTCCCCGATTTTAATTCAATTCAATTTCATTTATTTAGCGCTTTTAACAGTGGACATTTTCACAAAGCAAATCTACAGAAATCTGGATATAAAAGTTTCATTTAAATTTCTCCCTAATGAGCAAGCCAGAGGCGACGGTGGCAAGGACAAACTCCGCAAGTTGACAAGAAGAAGAATCCTCGAGGACTCAAAATGAAACCCATTCTCCTCTGGGTGACACCGCGTAGAGTGATTATAAATCATTCCTCTTCTATAGTCATGGGGAAAAAGAAAGTACACCTTCCTTGAATTCTAGGTTTTTATTAATCAGGGCTTAAATAAAAAACAAATAACCTCAGATTTCAATAAATAGTTACCCTGAAGGTAACTGGTTTCTCAAGGTTTCTTCTCGTCACCTCATGGGATTTTTCTTTGCCACCATCACCTCTGGCTTGCTCATTGGGGATAAACATAAATTGAAGTTTTATATCTGGATTTCTGTACATTTTCAGTAATTTTCCAGTGTATCCATTGTTAAAGGTGCTATACAAATAACATTTTATTTAATAGAATAACACGAGCTCAGGATTGAACCAGGCTACCTGGAGCTGTGAGGTACCAATTTTACCCACTGTGCCACCATGCTGCCTGAGAAGTGTTTCCAGCCAGACACATTATCAGGACAGCTTTGTGCTGATTGCATTTGACAAATTCAGCATAACATCTGGTAGAAAAGTGCTCATTGAAATGGGCATGAAATATACTGTTGCCATCTGTGAAGGACCATCTGTACACAGTCTTGTTACATTTTCCTAAGTTTCTCACCTATGAGACCTTTCTCTGTGGTGGAGGTGACTGTTTTATATGCTGGGTCTGTGCTTTGCTGCTCACTGACAGTCTCTCTGCTTTTAATGGTGCCATAGTTCCCCTCATACCTGTCTGAGGCTGAACTGGAAGAAACCCAGCTCTGTCTGGATTGACTAAGCTCTGAGCCATCTCTGAAATGTCTGTTTATGGCCTGAAGATCATCCACCTCTCTGATAGTGTCAGCCTTCTGAGGATGTTGGTGGTTCATCGTATCTGACATGCGTTGAACATGAATGTTCTGGAAATTGTCGTGTGAGTTGCTGGAGCACGATGTCCAGCTTCCCCGGCCACTGTCAGCCACCTCTGAAATGGGCAGAGTTAGCTCCTCAGTGCTGGAAGAGAAGGTGAAATTTGAGCCATGGGTCACCAAGGTCCTCATCAAGGACAAACTCAGAAGACAATGAAAATAGATCAATAATAAAGATTAAAATCAGATTAAATAAATAAGTTTTAAAAACACAAAAATATCTTTAAAAGGGTATGTTAGTTAATGGATGCTCACATAGGGCAAATTAAATAAAATTCTGCATTCTTTGATGATATTCAAAAAGAGAGTGAGCACACAAAGAAAATCCCATGCACAGACACACTTCGTGTATTGTCCAAAGTTACACTGGCATTTGTTTGTACAGTTCCCTCTAAAACTATTGTAACAGCAAGGCTAATTCATATCTTTCTGGGTTTGAGATCAAAAGGTGGATATGAGACGAGGGTTTATGATTTCAGCTTTTATTTCCTGGTATTTACATCTAGATGTGTTAAACAACATAAAACATAGAACATTTTGTATCAGACCACACAAATTTTAGGTGAGCAAAAATATAGGAACAGTTAAGTCTTGAAGTAAACTAAAGTAAAGAACACTTAATATCTGGCTGCATATCCCTTGCTTACAAGACTATCAACCCCTAACTGTAGGTTTCTACTTCTGTGATGCATTTCCAGGCTTTTACTGCAGCCTCTTTCAGTTGTCGTTTGTTTCGGGGGGTTTCTCCCGTTAGTCTAATCTTCAGGAGGTGAAATGCATGCCCAATTGGTTAAGGTCTTTAAAAATGCATTTAAAACTGTTCCTATACTTCTACATCTGACTCATGGCTGGTCTCCTCTTCCTGATTCTGACTTGTGGAAGATTTACAACATGAGGAATGTAGTGTACAGTCTTAACAGTTTTCATTCAGTATGTAATTCAGATGTAAATATGTTATATTAAAGCTTTGGCAATACAAATGTTTCATTATTTGTCATTCAGCATTAAAGCAGGCTGAATATAAAAACTGAGAGAGCATAAGAATGAGATGGAGAGATGTGCTGTACCTTGTGCAGGGCTGAGAGTTTTCTGAGGCAGTGTGAGGTGATACTGACTGTATTTGACTCCTGGCTTTTCTTGTTGAATGCAAGCAGTTTACTGAGCAGTTACTGACTATGTTGGAATGTGAAGGAATCTCACTGTGGCTTGAATCCATGTTGCCCAATTTGCCTGCAGCCATCAAAGTGTAGTACAGCACAAACAAACACTGATCAATGATCAGACATTTCTGCTGAATTAAGAGTACTATCAAAACCAAGTGTAACTTATACAGTATTTGGAAAATCATCCTTTTTTATTTCTCAAACCACAGAACATTGCTTACAACCCCAATTCCCAAAAAGTTGTGATGCTGTGTCAAATGGAAATAAAAACAGAATGCAATGATTTGCAAATCTCATAAACCCATATGTTGTTCAAAATAGAACATAGAAAACATATCAAATGCTCCATCAATGCTGAAAGGTATATACAGGTTTTAGAGCAACGTATGCTTCCATCCAGATTCCATCCCATCTTTACTCCAGAGAGACTCTGCCTCTCTAAGAGACTCTTTTTCTACACAGTCATGTTACTGACCTGTTCCCAGTTAACCTAATTAGTTTCAAAATGTTCCTCCAGCTGTTTCTTTTTACTAACACCTACTTTTCCAGCCTTTTGTTGCCCCGTCCCAACTTTTTTGAGATGTGTTGCGGCCATCAATTTAAAAATTACCTGATTTTTTTCTTTAAATGGTACATTTACTCAGTTTAAACATTTGATATGTTTTCTAAGTTCTGTTTTGAATAACATATGGGTTTATGAGATTGCAAATAATTGCATTCTGTTTTTATTGACATTTTACACAGCGTCCCAACTTTTTTGGAATTGGGGTTGTACTTTATGACTAGCTAAAGCGTACAGCACAAATATTCTCAATAAGGCCATTTTTTATGCAAGCACATAAACATAGATGCGCCTGGACTGAGCCCCTGGTTCGCACATGGCCTGGCAGGGTATCTTTTGGATCTGCTTGTGAATCCCACCTTTGCCATAGCTGTCTTGGACACCGTTGTTGACTACTGTCATGCTTCTGTTCCCTACTTTGACCTTGTCTTCATTGGCAAAAGATGACTTTGAGCCTGGCAGGTTCAGTTGACTACAGTCCTGCAATTCAGTCACGTCCACTAGAAGGGAAGGGAAAAAATACAATAAAGACAAACAGCAACTAATGCAAAACTGTGCAGCAAAAGAACTGACAAATTCAGACAAGTGATATCAGAGAACTGACATGAAGTATGAAAAATGAGCATTTTTCATGTATTTAGGCTAATTCAGTGTACACTTTAAATGTGTATGAATTCACCTTTACCCAGGGAACCCTGTGGGGACACGATCGGACTGGAGTGAAGGGAGGAGAGGCCCTCATTCTTCTTTCCGCTGTAGTCCTCTACTAAGACAGATGTTTTCTTCATCACCTGTGGTGAGCCGAAGTCTGCAGAACACAAGTGTGAAATTCTACCCTGAAATTTCTCACTTGTGTTATTGACATGTCAAACAGAACTAGATAGGTAAATGTTGTCACAACAAACTTTGATGTTGGGTTTTGTCATCCTCCATGATGCATTCCCCACAATCCTCATTGAGCAGACTGTTTTGGATAAAATCCATTTATGAGACCAACATGATCGATCAGGTTGTTTCTTCAAATCTGGCCCTCAAGGTCTACTGTCCTGCAGGGTTTACCTCCAATCTCAAGCTCACGATTTTTACAGAAGAATGCTACTATAGAGGACTTATTTCTGTGAAAATTTCAGGTTTGTATCTGGTCCCCCAACAGAGATATTCAACCCGAAAGTGAGGGAAATAAGAGAAGTCTCAAATCTGCAGTGTTCTACCTGCACACTATACTTACCTAGGTACCTCGTAAAAAAAATTACGTCTCAAACCCTTCTGATTATAAATTGACCCCAAATGTGGAACTGCGAGTAATCTTGAGCATTACGTTTGGATTTAAGTTCTAAGTCTTAGGAACAAGAATGTGCAAAATGTTGTGTGTGTTTATCAGAGCAACTTACAGACTGGGATTCATCAAGCCTATAAATTACAAATTCTCCCTTCACCTCAATGAAATCATAAAATCAACAGAGGGAGATATGCTCATGTATTTTTTTAGATTGTTCCTCATTGCTACTGATTATAAAATGGGAGACTAATGAGATTTTTGTTCACCCTACAGCATAGCAAATAACTGATCTGAAACCGCCCCATCATCCCAGCTGTGTGTGTTTTTGACTCACTGTTTGCAGTCATTAGGTCTCTGGCAATGCTCTTCTTCCGCAGGGGATTGAGGCTGACAGGGGGAACCTGTAGGACCTGGGAAACACGGTTGTGTGACTTGCCGGAGGTCAAGGATGAGCGTGTGAACACGGGAGACGAGTCAGATTTGGTGGACCTCCTTTCATTCAAGTTTTTAGATACTGCAGAGATAGAGCACAAATAGTTCACCTCCTTATTCAATTCTGGAGAAGTATGCACAGTGGTGCTTGAAAGTTTGTGAAGAATTTTCAATGTCTCTGCATAAATATGACCTAAAACATCATCAGATTTTCACACAAGTCAAAAAGTTGACCAACTGAATCCAATTAAACAAATGAGACAAAAATATTGTACTTGGTCATTTATTGAGGAAAATGATCAAATACTACATATCTGTAAGTGGCAAAAGTATGTGAACCTCTAGGGTTAGCAGTTCATTTGAAGTTGAAATTAGAGTCAGGTGTTTTCAATCAATGGGACGACCATCATGTGTGAGTGAGCGCCCTGTTTTATTTAAAGAAGAGGTCAGAGTCTTATCTTCACAACACTTATTTGTGGAAGTGTATCATGGCACGAACAATGGAGATTTCTGAGGACCTCAGAGAAAGAGTTGTTGATGCTCATCAGGCTGGAAAAATGTTAAAAATGCAATCTCTGAACAGTTTGGATTCCATCAATCCACAGTCAGACAAGTGGAGGAAATTCAAGACCATTTCTACGCTCCCTATGGGTGGTTGACCAACGTAGATCAGTCATGTACAAGACGTGTAATAGTCTGTGAGGTCACAAAGGAACCCAGGGTAACTTCTAAGCATCTAAAGGCCTCTCTCACATTGGCTAATGTTAATGTTCATGAGTCCACCATCAGAACACTGAACAACAAATGGTGTGCATGTCAGGGTTGCAAGGAGAAAACCACTGCTTTCCAAAAAGAACATTGCTGCCCCTCTGCAGTTTGCTAAAGTTCACATGGACAAGCCAGAAGGCTAATGGAAACATGTTTTGAAACATTAAACATTAAACTTTTTGGTTTAAATGAGAAGTGTCATGTTTGGAGAAAGGAAAACACTGCATTCCAGCGTAAGAATCTTCTCCCATCTGTGAAACATGCTGGTGGTAGTATCATGATGTGTTAAATCTGGGCTAGGACGTTTTACCATCATCGAGGGAACAATGAATTCTGAATTATACCAGCGAAATCTAAAGGAAAATGTCGAGACATCTGTCTATGAACTGAATCTGAAGTGAAAGTGGGTCATGCAGCAAGACAACGAGCCTAATCACACGAGTCGTTCGATCAAAGAATGGTTAAAGAATACAATTAATGTTTTGGAATGTCCAAGTCAAAGTCCTGACCTTAATCCAGTAGAAATGTTGTGGAAGAACCTGAAGCGAGCAGTTCATGTGAGGAAACCCACCAACATCCCAGAGCTGAAGCTGTTCTGTACTGAGGAACGGGATAAAACTCCTCCAAGTCGATATGCAGGTGATCAACAGTTACTGGAAATTCTTAGTTGCAGTTATTGCTGCACACGGGGGTCACTGCAGATACTGAAAGCAAGGGTTCACCTACTTTTGGCACTCAATGATATGCAATACTGGATCATTTTCCTCAATAAATAAATGACCAAGTATAATATTTTTGTCTCACTTGTTTAATTGGGTTCTCTTTAGCTACTTTTAGAACTTGTGTAAAAGTCTGATGATATTTTAGGTCATATTTATGTAGAAATATAGAAAATTTACAAACTTTCAAGCACCACTGTATGTACGTATGTATTTAATCATATTATGAAACAAACATGAATGTAAATATGTGCTTGGGTTGAATAATAACCCAATAATGCAAAAGCACATGATAATTTTCAGCTCATCAAAAATGAAAGCTGCTAATAACCAGTTAACATTATGCAAAGTAACCAGCACAAATGGATGCTCAGAAGATTTAATTAGTTTAGGACTTCTAGTAGAAGCATGCATGTAGGTCACTAATGTTTAAACTGGAAAAACAAGAAAGTGCTTCATCTCACAAGTACTGTAGGCTGGCTCACACTGCAGAGACATGATCTGGAACTTCTCCTCATCCGTTACCACCTGCAGCTGGGCCAGGTACTGCCTGACCTTACGGGCCATCTGCGCATCTTCATACAGTTTCTTGGCATTTAGCAATGAGCTGCGCCGCACACGCTTCTTATGTCCAGCCTGCACGTCCAGTAGGTTGGAATTAGTGCTGCCCTGGCTCAAGGACCTAAAGGAGGGCCAGAGAGAGGGCTTAAGGAGACATCAATATCCTACGAACATAATGACAGTAACACTGAGACAGAACAGACAGAAATGAACAGTAACTGCTAAGACACATGATGATCAGTGCCATATTATTATTATTATTATTATTATTATTATTATTTTAAATGTTGCTTTTTTGAGGACTGTTTTATAAGTAACCTTTAAATAGACAAAATTTAATTTGTTAAATTAATATCCCACGATCAGTTAATGTTTCCATCAGATTGAATGGAAAGCAAGGCATATTAAATGCAGAAGTCTATTATATATTCATGACTCATGCACCTACAGCATTTTCTAACCAGGACAGAATACTCTAATGCAGCTAGGGAACTCTGAATTTAAAAATAAAATTGTAAAAATTTAAGATTTTAAACAGTTTTTTTTTTTTTTTTTTTTTTTTAAATGTGGTAACATGGTACGTTTATTAAACAATTAGCTAAAAAAATTCCATATGAGCACTTGAGGCTTGGATTTATAAGTTACAAAGAAAGAAATGGGGACTGAAGACCTGATAGTAATGACCTATACCAGGCATGCATGGAGAGGGACAGAGCGACTTACCCTAAACTCTTCCACCTCTTCTTCCTGCAAGAAAGCACCATGAAAGAGAAACAAAGGAGGGCACCAAGGCAGAGAGAGAATAAGGAAGAGGACAGCTTACAACCAAATGGAAAAAAAAGACAAGACAGAGGAGCAATATCGGGACTTGTGACAAACAAGAAGATGATAAACAAATAAAACACAGACAATGAGAAACGAAATTGAGACAAGAAGCCAAACAAGAAGAGAGACAAAGAACATATAAAGCTACATGAAAGGAGAGAAAGAGAGAAACAGTAGAAAGGCGAGACAAGAGAACAGCCACAAAGCAAGGGAGGATCAACAAGAGAGAGACATACAAAAGTGAGGAAAAACAAAAAGTTCTCAGGGGGTTAAGCCCCTTATCCCTTCCAGCCCTAGCAAGGCCCCTGGATTGGACCCCTAAAACTCTTGACAATAACAACAAGTGTTCCAGCGCTTCGTGCTTGGACCCCTAATGATACGAATAATAAATATAGCTGCAAAGTGGCAGATCTGTGGGTTCTAAGGAGTCCTTGCAAATAGTGCCCCCAGTGGCCAGTTAAACAACAAATAGACCAGAGATTAACATATTTATCAAGAATTATGATTAGAAGTTCAATGAGGCCTGTGTGAAATGCCTGCTGAAATCTGATTGGTTAAAGGTGGCCATGTTAGGTGATAACTAAAAATCCAGTTAGCATAATGATGGCAAATTAGCAGAATGATGTAGCGTCACCAAAATTCAGTTCAACACAGTTTGGTGACTGAGAAACGGCTATATGATTCGAACTCCAAATGCTGTGAACATAAACAGCGCCCACCAGTGGCAAGGTTGAGTGAGATCGCATTAGATAGTAATGGGTCCCTACCCAAACCCACCATTCAAGTTTTGTAACAATAGTTTAATGAAAATGAAACCTTTCAAATGTCCACTGGAAGCTGATTGGCTGAGGGCGGTCATGTTTTTTCAGTAATTAGGTAATCATGAAAAATCCACTTATAGATTAGCACATACACACCCCTCCAAAAATGTCGGAATGGCAGGGCCAGTTCCTTTGTTTTTCCTGTACACTGAAGACATTTCAGTTTAAGATCAAAAGAGATGATAGATTTCAGCTTTCCTGATATTTGCATCTAGATATTTACACCTTTGGTGGTGGACCACCCAATTTTTAAGTGAGCAAAAGTATTGGAACAGAATCTTAAAGTAAATTAACGTTAAAGAACACTTCATATTTGGTTGCATATCCCTTGCTTGCAATAACTACACCGAGCCGGTGACCCATTGACCTCACCAATCTGTTGCATTCTTTTTTGGGATGCTTTTGCAGGCTTGTACCACAGCTTCTTTCAGTTGTTGATTGTTTTGAGGGGTTTCTTCCTTCAGTCTCCTCTTCAGGAGGTGAAATGCATGCTCAGTTGGGTCTGGTGATTGACTTGACCAGTCAAAAACTTTCCATGTTTTACCCTGCTGAAATCATTTGTTGTGTTGGCAATGTGTTTTGTAGTTGTCTTACTGCATGATGAAGTTCCTTCCAAATAGACTGGATGCATTTGTCTGTAAAGTGCCAGACAATGTTTCTGTAGACTTCTGAATTAATTCTGCTGCTACCATCATGAATTACATCATTAATAACAATTTGTGAGCCCTTTCCAGAAGCAGCCTTGCAAGCCCAAACCATGACACTACCTCCACCGTACTTCACCGATGAGCTCATATATTTTGGATCATGTGCAGATCCTTTCTTTCTCCATTTCATCACACTGGTAGAGGATAATATTGCTTCCAGACCTTTTGTGTTGTACGGTTTGCATCTTGTGGTATGGCCTCTGTACTTCTGCTCTCAAAGTCTTCTTCAAATGGTGGATTGTGATACCTTCACTCCTGCCCTGTGGAGGTTGTTGGTGATGTCACTGACTGTTGTTTTTGGGGTTTTCTTCACAGCTTTCACAACGTTTCTGTCATCACCTGCTGTTGCTTTCCTTGGCTGACCTGTTTGATGTCTGGCTGTTACAGTAGTACACCAGTGATTTCTATTTCAGGACATTCCAAATTGTTATACTGGCTATGCATGCGCAATGGCTCTGATCGATTTCCCCCCTGTTCTCAGCTTCAAAATGGCTTGCTTTTCTCCAATAGGCAGCTCTCTGGTCTTCATGTTGGTTTATCCTTTTTAACAACAAATGCCGCAGTCTTCACAGCCAAACCCCAGGGCTATTAATTGTTTAAACAGTCATTCTAACAGGGCACACCTGGGCAACAAGAAACACCTGTCAGTCACATGTTCCAATATTTCAGATCACTGAAAGATGTGTGGGATCAAACATAAGGTGCCATGTTCTGAGTTGGTTTACACATTTAGACGTAAATATCAGGAAATGAAAGCTGAAATTCTGATCTATCGTCTCATGTTCATCTTTTGATCTCAAACCTAGTTAAATTATGTGTTCCATATAGACGGAAGAATGGCTATCCAGAGGCAACATAAACATCTTTTGGACTGTGAGCAAGATGAGCATTCCAGAAACAAACCTCTGATGAAACATGACTGCTGGGTCCATGTTGGTGGTGGCCATTCGCACAACATGGCGAACCTCCTTGGCAATCATTCGTAGCTTCTCAAAGTTCACAAGGCCATCCACATTTGTGTCATTACCTGAGCAATTGTGAAATGGGAGGAATTGGAATTGTAACAAATGAGAGGATGGTAAAGTGAAATTAAATTAAATTAAAAACTCAGTGACTCGATTAACACAAAATTAATTCTCTTCTTTTACATCTTCAGCACTTAGCAGAGATGATTGCATGCATTATACATTATATATGACTAATTCAGAACATCTTTAAGTTTTATTCTTCATCCTAAATCAGTGGTAAGATAAAGCAGTTTCTTGTGTCATGTGTTTTAACAGGTTGCTGCCCTGAGAAACAAATTAACCCTACTGACCAAAAATATGTGGACACCTGAGCACAGCACCTACATAAGCTCGCTGGACATCCTATTCCAAAACTATTGGTATCAAAACAGAGTTGGAAGGATACAATTGTCTAAAATATCTTTGTATGCTATAGCATTAATATTACCCTTCACTGGTACTAAGGGGTCTAGTCTGTAAAATAACCCCAGACCATTATTCCTTCCTCCACCAAACTTTACTGTTGGGCCTATGCATTCCGGTAAGTAGTGTTCTCCTGGCATCTGCCAAACCCAGATTCACCCAGCAGATAGTGAAGCATGAATAATCACGCCAGAGAACACATCCCCACTGCTCTAGGGTCCAGTGGTGGCATACAACACTGTATGTACCACTGGAATTCCCTTTTTATGAAGCTCTCAATGCACAGTTCTTGTGCCAGTGTTGCTTCCAGAGGCAGTTTGTAACTCTGTAGTGAGTGATGCAAAAAAGGATAAGTGATTTCTATACGCTAGCACTCGGGCATCCCCTCTCTGCAAGTTTGCATGGTCTACCACTTTATGACTGAGCTACTGTTGCTCGTGGACACTTCCATTTTACAGTAATAGCATTTATAGATGACCAGGGCAGAAAACTAAACTGCCTTGTTTAAAGTGCAATGTTTAAAACCACTGAGCTCTTCAGTACCACCCATTCTACTGCCAATTTGTGTCCATGGAGATTGCTTGGATATTTGCTTGAGTTTATGCACCTGATAGAAATAGGTGTGGCTGAAATGCCTTAAATCAATAATTAGGAATGGTATCCACATACTTTTGGCCTTGTACTGTAGTGTAGCATTCACAAGTTTTACCATGCTATGTGCATAATAAATCGCTACCCTGATAATATTAAACATAATATGATATACTTTCAGCCATGCCCTGTGACTACACCTAATATTTCAGGGGTCTTCAATCTTATCTGTAAAGGACTAGTGTGGCTGCAGCTATGTCTGATGCTAGGGTCATCTACATGATACGAGAGAGACTCGGGCGGTGTCTGAAACCGTGTACTGTGACAGTACATACTGCACGGCTGTGGAAACAGTACGTACTAATCAGTGTGTGTGTGGAGTATGAATACAATCCCGGACATACTACAACTGCCACGTTGGCATCATCATGTGCCCATCAACATCATAAACACAGAAATCTTAAAGGGACCACCAGATTAAAGCAACCGCACTAACGGCAAAATGCACATCAGGAAAGGTAACTGAATTAGCAAATTTCATAACAAATACTACATCACACACAGTCAACTCGTGACTTTGTGAAGGTCTCCACATCTGGAGCACAAAAAAATAATCAAAAGGAGCAGGCGTGAAAAGAACCTGCAACCACATTGGCCCTTTATGAATAAGAGTGAAGACCCAAGTAAGATCCACTTCTCCAGCTCTTAAGCAATGCTGGCATGCAAAAGAAGAAAGTAAGATCGTAGCAGAAGACAAGCGGACTGCTGAAGAGTGTTTGATAGGAAAATAACGGTGTTAAAAAACAGGGCTTGTTTTGTACACTTCCACTTCTGCGGAAGTGCTCATGTAGCCAGCAACGAATACCTGCAAGTGACGGTCTGTTGTCTCATTAAAACTTTCTGTTTTTATTCTTAACGTTCTTGATGAAGGCGTGTGTACTGAAGCGTTTTTGCATTTACACACCTTCGTGCAGGAATGTGAGATCTTTCTTAACCACAGGAAACAGCGGGATAATCGGTATCTGCATACTTTGGCTGTTCAGGATGTTGCGGTATTTGGCCATGTTGCGTGAAGGGTCAAAAATATCCTGCAGATCTCGAAAGAGCTTTTCGTATTTGCTGGGAAGCTTTTCCCATGTACCTCGTAGCCGGGCCACAGGGGCAAGGTTCAGCCCACTAAAGGGAAGTATAAACACACACACACACACACACACACACACACACCCACACACACACACACACCCCAGAATCGTCAGCAGAATGATGAACCAGTTACCAATAAATACAGAACAACAGTCCCCCAAATTTTAAACAGGCTTGACATTTTACATTTGGGTGTCTCTTCTGATTAATGTATTAAATATTATTCTTATCTAAATAGTCTAAATACATTTACAAACAATAGGTGGAGAATTATTTTTGTTTGCTTTTCATTGTTCTTAAATAATCATTCTCTACTGTTATTAAAAGAAAATCTTCTTGGAAAATCATATAAACATTCTAATGACCTGCGCTCCTAACCTGCTATGCAGTATGACGGTCAGCATTGCCGAGTTCAGAAACAAAGAAACAATAGTTTACAACAAAAATGAGCATGACAGTGATTTTTTTTGCCCACCTGATGATGGCAAACATGGAATTAAAGTTCTTGCACTCGCGGCACTGCAGTGCAATCTTGATGAAGTGCTTGATTGTCTTCATGCGCTTTAGTGCATTTGCCTCATGCAAAATCTCAGTGGCCACCCAAAAGGTCTCCTGATTGATAAGATCCTCAAACTGTTTTAGATGGCCAGTGCTGGAGTTCAGCTTGAAGAGGCTGTCCACATACTCGGTGGACTCGATGTTCCGGAAGATGCTGAAGTCACGCATGGACAGCTGGGCAGACACTTCCAGGGTACTGAGCTGAAGAAAACTGATCTGACTTTCTCTCAGCAGCTCTTGAGCATCCTCATCCGAGCAGAGGGTCTCTGTCTCCATGTTGTTCTTCAGGTAGTATCTGAGCAAAGGTAGAACAATACAAACTGTGACATTTCCCTGAAGTTACTGTCCCAATGACAATGAATGAATTTTAATGGGGACCAGTAGTATTCTCCCATTTGAAAATGCTAACAGTTGTACACTGGCATACATTCATAGTTGGCAATACACCCAAATGGTCCGTGTAACGATTTAAGATATGGCAAGTTCAGAAATAACTTGGGCATATTGCCAACTATGAATGTTGACCTACTCAATCAAGCAATCTGATCCCACAGCTCGGACATGTGAAGAATACGAGAGATTGTCGTCATATGCAGGGAGTGACCAGTACTTGGGGTTAATAAAAATGACTTCATTAATGATAGCTGTATGATAATTAACTTTGAAAATAAGTTGGAGTTTTCTTTTTTTTTTTTTTCCAAATAAATTGTTTCTGTCTGTTTAACACTTAAAATTTGTTAGTTGATATCACATTAAAGGTGAAAAAGATCAGACATTATTTACCATGGTTTATTTATTTTTTTATATCACAACAATCTGCATTATTAACAGGTGTGTGTGTACAGGTATTTACTTTAGATCAATGAACCTACAACGTATTAGCTTGTTCTGAATACAAGGTGCCGACAGGGGACACGGATGAAATGTAAGTGAAATTGCACAAAAGGCACACACTGTATGTGCAAGTTTTTAAGGAGACAAGGAACCTATTTGCGGAGAGTGATGTCTGGCTATTCGGGCAATTTCATTTACCCAGTGAAATTTGTGTTTATATCCATTCTAGAGTTTTTAGCAACTGGCACAATGCAATGAGAAACTGTCAATTCAAGACCCACTGTTCTTCAAAAAATCCTCCAGGTCCTGCACGTTCTTTACTTTTCCAGCATCTTCTGCACATTTGAGCCCTTTCCAACAGCGACTATATGATGTTGAGATCCATCTTTTCACACTGAGGGACTCGTACACGACTATTCCAAAAGGTGCAAACATTCACTGATGCTCAAGAAGGTAACACGATACATTAAGAGCCAGGGGGATGTAAACTTTTGAACAGGATGATTTTGTAAATAATAACAATGTAAATTATTTTATTTAAAAATCTTTTTTTTTTTTTCCATTTAGTACTGACCGTCAGACACTAAATGAGATCGTTACATGTCTCCCAGAACACAAAATATTAAGAATTTACACCGATCATCCTGTTCAAAAGTTGGAAGGTCGTCACTTCTGGGAAGGGTCACTGCTGTGCCGGCTTTTTCCATTTGGAGATAACGGCTCTCGCTGTGGTTCTTTAGAGTCCCAGAGCCTCTGAAATAGCTTTGTAACCCTTCCCAGACTGATGTACTTCAATCACCTTCTTCATCGTCATTTCTGGAATTTCTTTCAGCTTTGGCACAGTGTGTTACTGAGTAAGACCAGCTTTAAATATATAAAAATCAAAAGGGAATAAGTGCAAAGAGATTTCCTGGGTGTTAAAGGGCAGCAATATATTTTGAGATCAGAAATGGAGTTTAATTTTACACATTGATTGAAGAGCATCCCAGAGAACCATGCTGTAGCTAATGGACTTGTAATGTACAGTGTGTTTATTTAAAAAAATAAAATTTGTTGCAAAAAGCAGTTTTATGATTAGTTCATGGACATTAAATGGTGGTCTAATAGAAAAGATCGTCTGCAAGGAATTAATAAAGCACACAAAGCAACTTGTTTCGAGCCAGACTGCTGGGAAGGAAAGAGAAATAAACTACAAACGGCACTTACACGAACCCAAACAATACAACAGATAAAATGGAGGAAGACAGGACAATTCAGTCAATGAAACTTAAACAATCCCTTAAACAGGCAGCAGGTCAAGTTTAGATCTCACCTGCCATTGAGCTGGATGCGATTTGCCAGTTTGGAGAGTTGGTCTGGTAGACGACACTGTTTAATGACCCCTTCCGAACTGACCGACACCTCACACAGAGAGTAGGTCTCAGGAGCAGCGATGAGGCCAAATTCCTTAACTACATGCAAGACCACGTCCTTGGCTGTTGTGTCTTTGCTGATGATGATGTAGCAGCTCTGTTGATCTGCTCTGAAAACACGTATCACCTGATCTGGAACATCTGTTCATGGAAAAGAACAGAAAACCAGCCTTCGTGGGTCATATGCCATCACTACTTAAACATGGCTTAGTAAAGTTAAATAAATGGTCATTGGGCATTTTCAATACATAAGTCAGAAGAGCTAGAAACAATATGCTCAAAAGCTGCTTCCTATGCACAAGCAAATGAACATTACCAAAGATGAGAAGGAGAACTACACAGAATTACTCATGCTCACGGTAGATCCCAGTCGCTAAAAAGCAAGAAAAGTGTGCGAGAGATGAAGTGAACGGAAAGACAGGATGATGATGGGGAGAAGATGTAGCAGGCCTGGCCTTAAGAACTTGGTAAAGAAACATCCTTCTCTTGATCTGAGAGATTCATCACAACTCAAATGTGTGTTTACAACTTAGTAGATTTTGAGATGTGCCAATGCTGCAGTTAACCGTCAGGATTCTGCTTTTTATGATGTTTTAATAAAATTTTTAACTCTTGCATGCAGACCTGGAGGGGCATGAACGAGCATGAAAAACATTTTTTAAAACCTTTCCAATAAAGATCTGTGGAGCTTATTTGGATTTTACAAAATTATCTTTAGAATACAGTTTCCTGAAAAAGGGACGTTTCTTTTTTTGCTGAGTGCTTTATATATATATACATATATAATTTATATATATATACACACACATACATATATACATATATTATATATATATATATATATATATATATATATATATATATATATAATATATTATATTATATATATATATATATATATATATATATATATATATATATATATATATATATATATATATACACACATACACACACATATACATATATATATATATACACACACACACACACACACACACACACACACATATATACATATACATAGATAGATGGAGAGAGAGAGAGATACACACATAGGACATGTTTAGTGTGAACAGATAACATGTCCTAGGCGAATACACACTGATCATCCATAAGATTAAAACAAACCACCTGCCTAATATTGTGTAGGTGAACAGCAGTTGTGAGTGGAAACACCTTGTTGATGAGAGAGGTCAAGAAGTCAGGGGAGAATGGCCAGACAAGTTTGAGCTGACACGATGGCTAGAGTAACTCAAATAACCACTCTTTACAAACGTGGTGAGAAAAAAAGCATCCCAGAATGCACAATTCATTGAACCGGATGGGTTTCAGACAGCAGAAGACCAAATCGGGTTCCACTACCGTCAGCCGAGAACAGGGATCCGAGACCGCAGAGGGCACAGGCTCACGGAACCTGGGCAGTTGAAGACTTGAAAAAGACCAATGTGTTTCCAACTTCCAACTGCATCTCCTCTCCTGTTCAGGCTCGTCAGTTTATTTCAGATAACAGGGAAACATTTCTCATCCTAATTTTGATACTTGGAACTAAGAAAACGGTCATTACGTGCCTTCTTTCACTTTCATGCTGGTTGCAAGTATAAACATAGGACAATGCTTCTATAATATCCTCGTAATAATAAACAATTTTATTTCACATTCACCTGAAAATAGTTTTAAAGTGAATAGGAAGTGATCGGCCTCACCTGTGGAGTTTGAGAAGCTGAGTGCGCTGGCTGTCGGCTGCAGTAAATCAGGGCTGCTGGAGGACAGACTGCCCATGATGGGCATGATATCTACACTGTGCCTGCACTGTTTTGTGCCGACAATGCTGTCATCCTGAGACTGGCCTATGCCTACATCACTAAGAATCAGAGAAAGAATGGAATAGCGAGAGAGAGAGAGAGAGAGAGAGAGAGAGAGAGAGAGAGAGAGAGAGAGAGAGATACCTTTAGCATGACTAAGATTTATGCATATAGTAACATTTCCATGGTGTGGGTTGTCAGTCTCCTAGTAAATCATCTCGAGATTGATGCTTGCTGAATACACATGCAACATGGGCCTGATGACCATGTCTAAAATCATGCATCACAAACACACAGGTACAAGTATGCAGTACGCACTGTCATAACACACAGTGAGTGAGTGAGAGAGAGTGAGTGAGAGTGAGAGAGAGAGACAGAGAGAGAGAATAAGAATTAAACTCCTCGAATTAAAGCTGACAGTCTACACAATCACCATCCATTATGGTGGTGTTCAGAGGCAAAAATCATGTTTTTGGTGTAGTTATTTGAAACCAAATGCAATTACCCAGAAATGGACAAAAAAAAAAAAGATCATTCATTCAATAAATTAACCCCCTCCCCCCACTACGCACACCTCTAATGTACAGTTTTCCTTCAAAACCAATCTGCCCATAATGGTGCAAGACCGTTAGTACTGCTTTGGAATGGCAGAGTGAAAGAAAGTCAGAAATGCAAGAGGGTGAGGAGGAGTGTAAGAAAGGTAAAGAGACAGAGAATGATCGTGCAGGTCGTAAAAGAGAAAGAAAAACAGTAAAAAGAACAGAGAGCTGAGTGAGCGTTTCTCTTACCCAAACAGTCCCCTGTGTATGTGAAGCCAGTCGGAAGGCAGGAGATAAGTGACCGTTAGTAAAACACACGCGTTATGAAAAGCACAGAGCAATACAAACAGCTCGGACACCCACGCACACAGAACATGGGGATAGACCTTCAGACATGGGTGCTTCCTGCGATTTTAATTCCGTCCAGTGGACTCGACCATAATACATCAGTACTAACAGAATAATACCAAAAAAGAGTAATAATTCTACCAATATTCATACAGTTCATATAGATCCAAACATGCAACAACTTCAATTAATATCAGAGCCCCCATTCCTCTGAGTGCTAATTTGAGATTCAAGGTCTCTTAAAATACTTTGTTTCAATACAAGATTAAAAGATCAAATTTATGTTTCTGAGAACCTAAACCATACCTGAAGGGTTTTGGAGGTAGAATGCTGAACCTGGTCTTCTCCAGCATCTTGCGGATCTTGTTGCGTCCAGCCGACACGGTGTGGGCCTTCATTTTCTTGTGACTCTTGCTGTCCGTGGGAAGTTCCATGTCGCCTGGCAGCTCAGCGATGGAGAAGCGGTTGCCCTTCTTCTCGTGAAATTTAGGAAACTGGGGGGCTCCGCTCTTCTTGTCATGCCTCATACATTTTTGAAGCTCTTTGAAGACTGGAGCAAGAATGATTAAAATCCACACATGAGCAAGTGCTGTAATAGCAAACTCAGTTTCCAAAAAAATATTTGTTCTCCCCTCTAGAAGCAGAGTGTAAGGTGTGATCGGAGGTTCTTGTTTTAAACATACCAAAGATGTTGGTCCTCACGGTGAGAGAAAGGTGAGTATTGTTCCTTAGAATGTCCACAGCTTTGTAGTAAGATATGTTTTCAAAATTTTGGCCGTTAACCTCTATTATCTGAGAAAGGCCCACACGTGCAATTAGAGAGAAAAGCAGGACAACTATTGTGTTCTACATACAAATGTTAAAAATTATTTACTCCACAAAACTACAGTGTATCTCTGCAGACATGTTCGCACTCTAACAGAGTTTTATGGAGGAGCCTGGACATGTTGCGAAACACAGCAAAATGTCACACGTTTTCATACTCTAAAGTGAGCATACCTTAAACTTACAAAACACACACAAAAAAATTTAAAACAAAAAAAAAAACTTGGAAGTGAATAGTTTGGGAAAATATTCTGAGCTGAGTAATTAATGTAATTGAAGACACCCATAACTATAGTTTATTTCTCAGAAACAGCTTCTCATGAAAGCCACTTTACCTGATCTCCTCTTTTGAGTCCAGCCTCAGTGGCCTTGCTGTCCTTCACTTCGTGTATGAAGATGCCGAAGCCCATCTCGCTGCCTCCTAGCAGGCTAAAGGGCAGAGGTGAGTCTCTGTTTGCCTTCTGCAGCGTCACCTGACGCAGCTTGGCTTTCGCTGCTGAAGCCATGTTCAGCAGACGCAAATGACCGTTCATTTTCTGTGGGTGAGGGAGCTCACATGTTATATGTTTGGCATGTACGGTCTTGTGTGACACATCTCACTGTGGTCCAACATTTGTGTGCATGTGTATGTGTGTGTGTGTGTGTGTTAGTCCTTATTCACTTTATCACCAAAGAGTGCACCAGTGACGTTAGTAAAAGTAAGTCTCACCGCTTCATCCAGCAACTTCTCAAAGTCCTCTAGAAACTGTGTCATTGAAGGGTTTCCTTCAAAATCATTAAAATGATTGTTCACCCATAACAGCACTATCCGTGTGACCTGCGTAAAGCAGAAGACGTTAATAAAGTTCGAAATCAATCATATTTCAAAATCTGTCAAAAATTCCTAAACTGTACTTTTATTTAAACAAAACTATTATGCAAGAAAGACATGTTCTGCAACGCCAAAGAGAAATGAAGTAAAACCACATTCCGAAAGAAAGAGTAATGCTTATCAATGCTATCTAAAAGTGGGAGTCACTCTGCTGCATTCACACACACACACACACGCACGCGCACGCACGCGCACGCACACGCACACGCACACGCACACGCACACACACACACACACACACACACACACACACACCGGGTCTCTCAGATTGTCCATTTTGAACCACTCTAGTAACTTATTGCCCACTTCCATGGGGCTGGAAAGGAACGTGCGGTAGGTGAGGAGGAAATCTTCAATGTAGGTCGGATCCACTACTGAAGGCTCTTCCACCAAGTGCATGATCAACCTCTCTGGAGTTCCCTGAATCATACAATATGATACAGAAATACCATATAAAGCAAACACCATATGATATAAAATAGGAAAACTATAAGGTTATATATAACCAGTAAGAGGAGAAAAATAAGGTAAAAGTAAATGGTTATTACGATTATTCCAGAATAAGTGAAAGTCAAGTTGCTTCTGTCATGCAGCACCAAATGCCCCATAACAACCAAACACCACGGCCGAGTTAGACATGTCCCGGGCTACACTAATGCGCACATCAGGTCGTTCATGTTTCATCAAAAAAAGAATAACCTCACCTTGATGACGATGTGGCCCTTGCGCGTTCCGCTGCGATCCAGCTCACGATGCTCCTTTACCATGACAATCTCACCTTCTTCCTCCACCTTGTGCATGTTCTTCTCCACATGGTTGAGGATGCGCCAGTAGTCCTCCTGGGCGATGCACACCAACTGAGCCAAAACATCATGAGACAGCAACTTGAATTTGGTGTAGTGTGTGTCACTCAGCACTCATACACCACAGCAATTTTATAACTCTTCCAGACCTTAAAGAAATTGTTTCAGGACCACATATTTTGCTCGTTTATTATGAATAAGCCTTTTATTTGCCACAATACAATCAGGAGATGCTTGCATGATTCAGAGCGGTGTTATTTGATTTATTCTTCGGGCCTCACATGGTGTTTATTTTTTCACAATAGACCAAAATGAGCTACTTTAAATTGTGAAATTCCAGGTCTGGAAACTGAAACTCAATTTTATTGACTTTTCCAAGATTTCCAGGACAGCGTGTGTGTGCAATATACAGCCATTCCAACAGCAGCACAGTGGAGCCAGAGTGGCACAGCACTGAAATAGCTTAAGATAGAAAAACTCTGGTCTCCCAGATTAACTTACACAGCACAGAGCTAATTATTCTGCCCTGTAGGACATCGTTCTTTTATGTACGTGAGCAGTTAGAGAAGCCAGGAAGCCAAGAATGTCCTGCTATGTTTAGGTACACCTATGCTATGAGATCTAAATATTTGTTTATTCCTGCTTTAGCTATAAACATTCTGAGGTTTGCATTTTTGCTACACTGTAAAAAAAGAATCAATCAAGTAGATTGTATTTAAACTAATAATAAATACATGTTTTTAACTTATGAAATCGTGATTCTGTCTCATATACAAAATTATTGCTGCATTTTACACACAAAAAAAACGACAGATGGTAACTAATTATTTTGAGTAAACTTGTGCAATTTTGCATTTTAAAATGGAAGCAGTGTAGAAACTCCATTTCATCAAGTGAACCACGGCGCACATTTACAGAGTTAAATTACTACTTCACCAAATTTTTGTTCCCCTTTAAAATTACTCATCATTTTTGTGTGTAATATTGCTGTCTCACTGGAATACTTATTATTATTAATAATAATAATAATAATAATAATAATAATAATAATAATAATTTGTGTTTTCTGGTAAATGTACAATGTCCTTACAGATTTTCATACATACATGTAGACAAGATGCAGAGGCTTAATGTCTTTTAAGAAATTCAGTCACTGGCAACACAGTGAATGGAGTTTCTGAGATAACGAAGCAAAAGTGCAATGGTTACTGGTCTATGAATAAGATGTACCTGACAGTCGTCCCCTTTTGTGCGCACCTCTCCATTCATACACTGCTTCACCAAGGAGGCAGAGATTCCAAAGCTGTTCCCCATGCAGAGGATTTCGGTTCGGCCGTCTCCGTAACTTATCTCTACTGCGCCATTCAGGATGACATACCACAGGTTCAACTACAAACACAACAAAACACCTGTTACCAATAAATAAGGAGCATCATGTCACCAGCAAGTGGGCCAAATGAGAAGATCATGTTGGGTATGTGTGGCAAGACAGAATATTTTATTATTAAAAGGGTATTATAGCTAAGCATTTTATAATACAGCATATGAAAACCTGCTATTATTATAATTATGATAATGAATAATTCTTTCATTTACAGTAAACAGGCTAATTTAACATTTGGGGCTGGTAAACTCCAGTAGCATTTGTCAGTTTATGCTAGCTGAAATTGATTCTTTTCACTTTTCCAGTGTTGAAAGAGAAATGTGACATAGGCAAAAAAAAAAAAAAAAGAAAATTTAGTATGAAATATACAGTACACAAAAACAGAAGAAATCAGGATGGGGCAAATACTTTTTCACAGAACTGTGTGTGTGAAAAAGTAGTATACACACACACACACACACACACACACACACACGCACACACACATATATTCATGCAATTATCTAATCATCCAATCATGTCACAGCAGTGCATAAAATCATGCAGATCCGGGCCAGCAGCTGCGGGGAACGTTCACATCAACCATCAGAACGGGGAAAAATGATCTCGGTGATTTTGACCGTGCCACGATCGTTGGTGCCAGACGGGCTTGTTTGAGTATTTCTATAACCTTCTTCAGTGGCCTTCTCAGATGACGGATCTGAATCCGATAGAACACCTTTGGGATGTGGTATAACGGCAGATTCACAGCATTAAAGTGAACATTCTGCAAGAATGACACGATCCAATCATATCAGCATGAGCCAGAATATTGAAGAAATGTTTCAAACATCTTGTGGAATCCATGCCACAATGAATTGAGGCTTAAAAAAATAGATTAACATGTTTAGCTACAACAGAATTAGCTTGTAACAGACAAGGTGGCATCTTTAAAAGGCTCCTCTAAGACAGAATGATCACATCTGGACACATCTGTTAGGTTACAGTATAATCTCTCATAATATCTCTTTTCTTGTCGTTTGGAACTAGTGCTAATCCAGCATGAATGCTGCACGAAGGTTCCAGGGAAAGACAGTTTATGAAAGCAGGATTTATTGCATATACTTTGTCATGTCCCTGTGTGACACTGTTAGGATGAGTTCATCATTCATGCACACATACACAAGCAGGAACCCAGGTGATTCTCACCATCCAGATCAGGAGGTGTGCGCTTACCTCCTGTTTGTCATGCAGGATGATGGTGCCGGCATGTTCTACAACCTCAAAGACCATGACTGTACACAGCTCCCTCCTCACTGACATGGTCATGTTGGCAAATGCCGGCAGCTGATGCATGAACTCTAGGAGCAGCTCTGGAGAAATTGGAGAATAAAAGTGAAAGAGAGAGAGAGAGAGAGAGAGAGAGAGAGAGAGAGAGAGAGAGAGAGAGAGAGTATGGGCTACTTTTCTAAGCGCTCCCTCAACTTTCATCACTACTACTGTACATCCATAATTGCTACACAGCTTAAAACCAGGACACTCAAATTTTGTTAGTTTCCCCCCTCTTCAGTGAAGGGAAATTTATCACCACGGCTGGTATGCACAAAGCTTCTGAGTATTAACCTTAAACATAGGGCACTTAAGAGCAAATAAATTCGTAGCTTAATGGTGTGAGTAAAAAAAAAAGTTCTTAGCAAGGAAATGTTTCATAAGGAAAGTATATTTCTCTAAATCAGAAAAATAAATAACAATTACAGTCCCCTCCAATAGTATTGGAACAGCAAGGCCAATCCTGCTGTTTTTGCCATCACTGAAGACATTTTGGTTTGAGATGAAAAGATAAATATGAGACAATAGATCAGAATTTCAGCTTTCATTTCCTGATATTACATCTAGATGTGTTAAACAGCTCAGAACATGGTGTCTGACCACCCAGTGTTTGGTGAGCAAAAGTATAGGAACAGATAGTCTTAAAGTAAATTAGATTTAATATTTGGTTGCAGATCCCTTGCTTGGAATAACTGCATGAAGCTGGTGGCCCACTGACATCACCAAACTTGCATTCTTCTTTTGTAATGCTTTTCCAGGTTTGTGCCACGGTTTCATTCAGTTGTTGTTTGTTTTGAGGGGTTTCTCCCATCAGCCTCCTCACCAGGAAGTGAAATGCATGCTCAATTGGGTTAAGGTCTGGCGATTGACTTGTCCAATTAAAAACCTTCCACTTTTTCCCCTGATGAAGTCCTTTGTTGAGTTGTCAATGTCTTTTGGGTCGTTGGCTTGCTGCATAATGAAGTTCCTCCTAATTAGATTGGATGCATTTCTCTGTAAATTGGCAGACGATGTTTCTGTAGACTTCTGAATTCATTTTGCTGCTAAAATCATGAGTTCCATCATCAATAAAGATTAGTGAGCCTGTTCTTGAAGCAGCCATGCAGGTCCAAGCCATAACACTACCTCCTGCTTGACTCATGAGCATGTATGTTTTAGATCATAAGCAGATCCTTTCTTTCTCCACACTTTGGCCTTTCCATCAGTTGGCAGAGGTTAATCTTTGTTCCTGAACTTTTATGGCTCATCTCTGTATTTCTCTGCAAATTCCAATCTGGCTTTCCCAATCTTACTGCTGATGAGTAGTTTGTGGTCAGGACTTTGACTTGGCCATTCCAAAACATTAACTTTATTCTTCTTTAACCGTTCTTTGCTAGAACAACTTTTGTGCTTAGGGTCGTTGTCTTGCTGTATGACCCACTTTCACTTGAGATTCAGTTCATGGACAGATGCCTTGACATTTTACTCTAGAATTTGCTGGAATAATTCAGAATTCATTGTTGCATCAATAATGGCAAGTTGTCCTTGCCCAGATGCAGCAAATCAGACCAAAACCATGACACTTCCATCACCATGTTTCACAGATGGGATATAGTTCTTATGTTGGAGTGCAGTATTTTCCTTTCTCCAAACATTTACACAACCACATTTAAACTTAAAATCTGGTTGTGCCACCATTATCAGCAATACCTGCAACCATATGCTTCTGATAACTGAAGATCAGTCTTTCACTTACTTCCAGGACTAGGATTTACTCCTGTGTTTTGGATCACTGTCTTGCTGTATAATCCAGTTACGCTTCAGTTTCAACTTACAGACTGAAGACCGGACATTCTCCTTTAGGATTTTCTGGGAGAGAACAGAATTCATGTTTCCCTCAATTACTGCAAGCTGCCCAGGCCCTGAAGCAGCAAATCATCCCCACACCGTCACACTACCTCCACCATGCTTGACTGTAGGTATGATGATCTTTTTGTGGAATTCTGTGTTTGGTTTAAACCAGATGTAACGGGACTCCTATCTTCCAAACAGTTCCACTTTCAACTGATCAGTCCACAGAACATTCTCCCAAAAGGTTTGAGGATCATCAAGGTGTGTTTTGGCAAAATTCAGACGAGTCTTAATGTTCTTCTGGGTTAGCAGTGGGTTTCACCTCGCCACTCTTCCATGGATGCCATTTTTGCCCAGTGTCTTTCTGATAGTGGAGTCATGAACAGTGACCTTTATTGATGTAAGAGAGGCCTGTGGGTCCTTTGATGTTGTCCTTGGCTGTTTTGTGACTTCCTGGATGAGTCATCGCTGTGCTCTTAGAGGAGTTTTGGAAAGTCGGACACTTCTGGGAAGGTTCACTACTGTGCCGGGTTTTTCCATTTGGAGATAACGGCTCTCGCTGTGGTTCTTCAGAGTCCCAGAGCCTCTGAAATAGCTTTGTAACCCTTCCCAGACTGATGTCTTTCAATCACCTTCTTCCTCATCATTTCTGGAATTTCTTCAATGTTGGCACAGTGTGTTACTGAGTAAGACTTTTAACCAACTCCATGCTGATGAGAAAGTTCTATGTAAGTGTAGATGTGATGGAACAGGGTTTGCAGTAATCAGGTCTGGTTGTGTCTCGTGCAGCTGAACCCCATTATCAATGCAGTTTCATAGATTTGGGGAATTAGTAACTACGGGCGCAAATACATTTTCACACAGGCCCAGTTGTTATTGGATAACTTTTTTTGCTTCAGTGAATAAAAACTGTATTTTGTGATTACTCAGGTTGCCTTTGTTTTAATTTGTGAAATAATTTAGTGTGAGATATAAAAAACAGAAGAAATCAGGAAAATACTTTTTCACAGCACGGGATCATGTTGCCTTCCTGAGAGTCAGTGAGTGTTTGCACCTTTTGTAATAGTTGTATACGAGTCTGTATTAAGAATCAAGCGTATGTAAACTTTTGAACTGGTTCATTTGAGTCAGTTCAGTTATTATTGTGTCTTGTGGACTCTGTGTAAACATGTTATGTGAAATAGCTTATTCAGGGCAGGACTATATAAAAAACTAAATGCAATTTTTATGATCCCTCTTATTTTTTAAAAATGATTAACATTTTTCAGATTCTGCAAGGCGTATGTAAACTTATGACCTCAACTGTATCGGTGCATCTTCTGCTACTCTTACCAGTTCAAGACACCTCTGAAGCGCTCCTAAATGCTAATCTATTTAATGCTAAAGGACACAGTACATAGCTCCCATTATAAGGCCCAAGTAAATTTCTTGATTTCTTCTGGCACAAAATTGTACTCTGATTGGCTTTATGCATACCGAGCCAGAACTTTATCCATTTTTAATGAATACTTTTACAGGAAAAAAGGCTGACCGATGTCATCATCATTGCGCTCGGCTGGCTCCTTCTCCAGACACTCTCTCACCACATCTCGGCCAAGTATATTATCTGAGGCATTCTCAAGGTCTTCATCTTCCTCATACTCATCATCTGAATCCACAGGTGCCTCTGGGAGCCCGGACAAATCCAGGTCACCAACTTCACTCTCTGTGGCCTAAAAGAGTTTAAAATGCACTTATAATATGCACCATTGTTCTATTCCTACTCTTGCGGTTGGTTCAAATGACCGGCCTTTTTAAAATTAAGCCGAAGAATATGAAATGTTCCTTTATCTATACTGCTCCCTTGTTTTCACTCAATTCACAAAGGATAAAAAATGCAGGATAGATAGAGATAGATAATACAGAAAAAGAGCGACGCCTTGTGAATTTTTGTAGAACAACATTATGATATTATAAAAAGTGTATGAATGAAACAAGTCATTACATGGTAGATATCTGATAAGCTACTGCTCGCTGAATCACTGCCGATGCTGCATCCTGATTGGCTGGGCGGTACTGGCATCACGGGCGGATGTGGGTGATCCGTCAAGTGCATCTTGCCAAAATCTCCAGGCAGCTGTTGACACAAGACCAGAAACAACAGGGGATTTAACATAGATGGAATTAACAAGGCCAAAGTAAAGTACTGCTGGTTTTTATCCATAAATACCTTATGCAAGCTAATATAATAGAGGGAGAGAGATATAACGAGAGACAAAGAGATGTACACATTAGCATTATATACACATACATACATATATAGTAAATATATTTCCAGTGTGGTTATTCACATGAAATTTTCACCAGACATCAGTATTAACTCAAGAAATCTAGAAATAAAGAATTCACAACATTAAAGTTTATAAATAAAGTTATGACTAATAAAGTGGAATGACACGGGAAAAAAGTATTGAACACGCTAAGAAAAAGCAGTTCTCCAAGGCAAGGAACCAGCTGAAATCCGTACGTAATTACACCCGTAATTAATTATATCTGTGCAAATGAATATCAGCTGGGTTAGTAAATTGACGGTCTATAAAAAGGCTTTTCGTTAACAAGGTGTCACACAAGAAACGTCTCAGAATCTGATCACTGAAGAAAATGAGTGCTTCCAAAATCTTGGAAGAATTTAAATCTGGTTTGGCTTAAATAAACATTTACACAAACATTACTAAAAGATTGATAAACAAGGTCCACTGTATGTTTTCCATTCCCAGACCAAAGGATACAATGTAATTTCACTAATATTTCAAGTCAGTCATACATTTATCACGTATCACGAGCTTATCAAAAAAGGAAACAAGTGTGAAATCCTAACTATTTACAGACCGACATTCTGGGTTCACATCCAAACAAATATAACTGTATGTGTGAATTTTTACTATTAGGCCTAAAACTGAAACAATCAACATTTATGGCCTGATATTCTGTGCTTTCAAGTCATAACAAATGCATTTTACTAACAAATATATTTTCATTATTACATGCACATCCTCAGATCCTGGTTTCAGTTCTGATTGCGCAGCTCTGACAATTCCTGGTTTTGTCTACACTGTGCAACCAATTTCCTCTCTCAAATCCCACACCTGTTTCCTTACCATGGCCAAGCCACTGGATGTAAAAGTGACAGATCAGGTCATCGTGTTCTTCATCAGTGTCTTGTATGAATTTATGATGATTCAGTCCCCTGGCTCTGTAACTTCATCACTTTAATAACATGTTCCATTTTAAGTACATATTTAGAAAGAGCCTCTCGGGGTACATTGCAATGCAAGAAAATTACCTTTGAGTCAGGAGAGGCATCTTTTACCCTGACCTTGTTTCTCTTTACAAGTCCTACATTTTTAGGAGCCCAAGCACTGAAGTGGGAGGAACCCTTTAATGATTGTATGTTTTCTTATTAGAGGACCAAGCACGAAGTGCTAAAACCCCATTGTTGTTTCTGCAAGGATTATTATTATTATTATTATTATTATTATTATTATTATTATTATTATTACTATAGCTGCAAGCAGCAATTATTGGGGTTCAAGCCGTTTAGGACCCTTAAAGATGTTAAAAGATGTTACTTAATATTGTGCAATCCTATAAGGAATGAAAAGAAACAAAATGCTTATTCCAGGTCTCCCCTTTATAATACCATTTTCAGGTTTCACACACATTTTGTTGTGGAGGTGAATACTTGAAATAAATGATGGGTAAGAAAAATGCTTACTTCGGGTCTCCCCTTTATAACAGCATTTCCCGATCTCACTGTAATCATAATGTGATATAATTATGATTGTAATCATATAACCCTATATAACCCTAACCCTGATACCTCCAATGAACAAATGAAGTGATAAACCTTGATAAAATCTGATTGGTAATGTTATTATAATGAGTTTATAATGTCTAAATATGATTCCAAAAGAAAAAACATGTGAAAAGAACAATATTATTGAGCAGAAAGAGCCGGAGAGTGGTCTTCTGCTGTGTGTTGTCTATAATGTCTATAATGGCAATTTCAGTGAATTTACCATAAGAATACCATAAGAAATCTTTCACCTTTTTTACTGTTCTAGAGATAACTACTGCCCGATCTACATAAAATTTTGTGTGCTTGTTCAGAGTCATATGACGCATGAGCTTACTTACTTTCCAGAAGATTGAAGTATTCCTTGAGGAATTACAGGCTTTTGGGTACACTTGCTCAAGCCCACATTTTAAGGCCTTTAAGCACATGTGTAAAAAGGCATAATGTATTCGTTAACTAGTCTGTAGACACCTAGATCAGGAAATGGAAAAGACAATTTACAGCCAATACAGGCAATTTACTAAGGAAATATTCGATTTTTAAAGCTTTTTTACTGTTATAGCGCCACCTATTGTCCGGTCTCCGTAAAAGTTTGTATGCTTCTTTTGAATTATATGTTGCACATGCTCACATAGTTTCGTGAAGATTTGACTTTTCGTTTAGGATCTACAGGCTTTTGAGTATATTTTACCACGCCCATTTTGTAAATGACCCAGTTATAGCTATCCAAAATGTAAAGATCCACATTTTGTTAATAATTATTGATTTAGAGAGCATAGAGAATTGTACTGCAGTGATTTTATTGAGGTTCATTTGATATATATTAGTCGTGTTTGTTCTAAACACTGCATTATATACAACCGTCAATACCGACAAAAATCGTGCATGCTCACTATAGCGCCACCATCTGGCCGATCGGGCCGAAACGTTGTGATGCTGTAGTACTCTGGGGTATTACCTTCCCTCAAAGTCTCAGCTCTCTGGGCCTTACAGTTTGGTCTGCACGGTCAGTTTTAGGGCGGAATAATAATAAATAAGTAAATAAAATCCTTACAATTGCCCTTCGGGCATGAACCCCTAATTTTTATTTTAATAATAATTTTTTTTTATTATAGTAATAAAAGTTGTAGATTTATCAGTTTATAGTATTTTCCAATTCTAGTGTTCTTTTAAATAAAGACTGAAAGAGTTGTTGGAAGATTAGTGGTGGTGAGGTTGAAGTCACGCAACCATGATGTACTTCGTTTATAGCCTAACTTTAGCTTTGTATTTCTGGTGATTGTATTTAGGCTTGAAAATTCATAAAAGTTGTGTTCATTTGTGAAGATTATGTTGATGAACAAAACTTGTAAGAATCATAAACTTTTGCTGGTCACAGAGTTTCTCGAGGGAACCCGGGTGATGCTAACTTCCGGGTTGGCCTAAAAAATATAGCCTTAGATTATGTAGTGCATCTGCAATACAAGTTCCACTAAATGAGCTGTTACTATATTTAAAAAAAAATTATAATACGTTTACAATTCTTTGGTTAGCACCACAAACTAACTATTTCTGTTTTTACAAAATGCTATAAACTAATTTCATTAATGAAACGCGTGAAATCCATCATTTGATAAATTAGCTTCTGTTGTGTGGAAACAAGACTCCTTTATTTACTTTATTTTTACATTTATGTGACTCAATTTACCACATTAATAACTGACATGAAACGTGTCTGGATGTGTGTATGCATATCATTTACTTAAAATAAATCTTCATTTATGCAGGTGTAGCTTGCTTTCACCTGCTAGTAGATCAAACTAAATAAAATGGGATAACGTTTGGGCCAAATATCTAAATTGGGACTGTGGAGGATTTGGCGAAGGTACCAAAACCCAATCACATCTTAATACTGATATTGCAGAATATTATGATTTCATTCTTTTAATTGTATAACGTTTTGACCTTATTTCTAATACTTCCTTCTATTTCTTATTGAGCAAAATACTGTAGAAAAGGAAGCATACATCTGAACTACAGCAAGCTAAGAGCAGATGTACAGTACATTGAAGGAAAGAAATTGTGAGGAAATTGCTTAAGGTTATTTGGTTGCTTCAGAACGATCAGCAAAAAAGTGCAAACAAAGGGTCCATATACAACCCTGTGTGCTCATGTGCTTATGTTTATTTTCTCCACAGGTTTGATCATGCATAACTCATTTGAATAGGGGCCACTGAACCCAACGACACACACACACACACACACACACACACACACACACACACACACACACACACACACACACACACACACACACACAATTCAACATAGGACAGGGCTGGCCACTGAAGGATTACATCACTTACTTTGGAGGACCACGGTTGCAAGCAGTTGGCATAGCAACGGACGAGGAAAGCCATTTCCCAAGATGAAAGAAAAACTTTCCACTTTCATTAAAGAGAGAGAAATGAGCAACAGTGAGCTATCTTCCCCTCACCATTTGCAATAAACTAGAGTATAAAGAGCAAGCAAGTAGCATTAAATAAAACACTTCTAGAAACATAAAATACTTCAGATGTTTGACCAAAAAAAAATTAGTCCATTTCCTCCCTAGGAGGAGAATAAAATCCAATGTGTTTCTACTAAAGCATTGCAGCACTTGTGGAGGTTCAATTAAGTCATTGAAGATCAGCTGTGCAGCTGCACACTGCAGTGGAGAAAAGGAAAGAATCCAAAAATATGCTACTGGCCCTGAATAAAAAGAGGAATGGAAAAAACCTCCTTTAAACTTCACTGCAGAAATGTCAGACAGCACTAGAAACGCTCAAATCCAGCTTTAGCCTCTTCTCTTCTTCGCCATGAAACAGACACCACACACCATGTTACATACTTCCCTCGTCGTAAACGCAGCAAATGTGGTGTGCGTGTTTCCACCTCTGAAGCTGCTGTACGCAGTCTCGGAGTGTGCATCCCTGGCTGCAACGCCCCAGTATCTCCCCCAGGAAACACGACTGTATCCACCAGCAATAACATGTCTAACCAGGAGAGTGAGAGAGAAAGGGAGGGGAGCCTGGCAGAAAAAGAATGACATCATCTGCGTAGGGTGCACAGTGTAAGGAACACCAGGGTGGGGGGGTGGGGGGGGGACGACTGCATTAGCGCTATTGGCTGTCTGCTTCAAACCAAGAAGGGGGAGCATCTTTATTGATCAGAGAGAATAAATGCTGGTGACTATAGCTCTAAAAAGGCCTCAGGCATAAATAGCATTGACAAAGCATAAATTGCTGGTAAACCGAGAGAAAGTGACGGGGAGAAACACCGCTTAAAAAAAGCCTGGTAGGTTAATGTATTCCTCCCGCACGGTATCTGCTGTTACAGATGCATCCTGCAGTATGAAACCGTCTATTAACCGGTTAGTGTAAAACCAGGTACGCTATCCCTAGTGAACACAAAAGCTTATGTCAGTTGAAGAGTATTTATTTTCTCTGTAAGAGAGATGTGAATTCTTCAGTACCTTTAACTGTGACGTGAATCTTATTTCTATGACTCAGTTGCTTCACCTCTATTGCAAAAAAATGACATCATCCTTTTACATGCCAGCCAACTGCGACTCAGCACACGGAGCGTTCTGAGGATCAGAACTGTAGACAGGGGTGCGGGGGCGGGCAGGGGGGGGGGGGGGTTGCATGGAGGTCACTGGCTGCTGGAAAATACCTATTTTCCACAAAGAAAAGGTGGCTTTCATGGTGTTTAAATAACACTATAAAGGAATTAAACAAGGCTGTTTCTCTTGTATTTAGCATGATGTGGGAGACTGTACAATGTTCTGCAAGGTAAAAAGGCAAATGCATTTACCCACCTTTGCCAAGGGTGCCAATAAATACTCTATACATGACTGAAATTGTGTATTTCAGTAGAGACATGGGCAAACATTGTTCTTACTCTCTCTCTCACACAGTCTACAAATCTTGTTAATGACAGCAGGTCTTAGTGTGGGTAAAGTTACAATCCCGCTAAATATCATGCTGTTGCACAACAACAACAACAACAACAACAACAAAAATGATGCATCAAATATAGAAATGCCACTTAAAACACTTAAAAGGCCTGACTGCTTTGTTGATTCATTGTCTTACGTAAGCAAGCACTCAGGATGCATTACAATAGCAGCAGCCTGTAAACAACTGCTGGCAGGATGTGCATCCTGTGTAGGTAGAGCAGTTGTGTGTCTGAGAGGTGGTTTACAGAATCAAACATAGCTTTCTAGCTATTTTAATACTTGCAATTAACCGAGGGAGCAAAAAACACCAGATGAGGAACAGGGCTGATTCTCTGATCTGATTACTCTGCTGCACAGATGCTTGCTTTAAGAGTAAACAGGAAGCCCATCTTCCCCTAACATTTTATTAAAATTCAGTATTGGTATTGGAAAAGCTAGGCCAATTCTTTTGTTTCTGCTACACACTGAAGACACTGGGGTTTGAAAGAAAGGATCTGCTCATGATCATACAGGCTCATCGAGCAAGCATGGTGGAGCTGATGTCATGGCTTGGGCTCACATGGCTCACTAATATTTATTGATAATGTAACTCTAATCCAACTGCGAGGAATTTCATCATGCAGATAATCACCAAAAACACACTGCCAACACAAAAAAGGCCTCCGGTTGGGGGAAGGGGGGGATTGAGACATAAACCATGTCTAAACGGACCGCACTTTGCGGACATCGTGCTAGAACAGGTTTGGTCTAGGCCAGGGGTGTCCAATGTTATCTGGAAAGGGCCGGTGTGGTGTGGGTGCAGGTTTTCATTCCAACCAAGCAGGAGCCACGCCCGATTCCACCTGTTTAATCAGGTGATCCTGGCTCTCAGTAGACTCAGGTGTGGCTTCTGCTCGGTTGGAATGAAAACCTGCACCACACCGGCCCTTTCCGGATAAGACTGCACACACACACACACACACACACACACACACACACATATAATCAATCAATGTCCATTGTTAAAAGCACTATACAAATAAAATTGAACTGAATTGAGTTGAATTGTAAATATTCCACTACGCCTTTTTATTGTGCAGTTGTTATTGTGCAGTTGTTATTGTGCAGTTGTTACTGTGCGGAGTTGTGCCCTTTCCTTGAGATGATTCAAATGAAGTCCATTGTTAAATGCGCTACAGAAATAATAATGAACTGAATTGAAAATGTGTAAGGAGTCTGACTCATCGATAAACCTGCTCTCCTTATTAGACTTGGCATAAGAGTGAACAATAAGTGCTGGAGTCTTACCATGGGCGAGTTAGCCTTCTCCTGAGCATGTGTGATTGGATCTTGGACCACTCGCAGGTTATGATGGCGTTGCTGCGATCGCCGTTTCAAATCGCTGTCCTCGTCCTCCACCTGCAAGGCAGTAGAGTCAGCAAGCACCTCTGATTCCTAGCCAAACAGCCAATTCTTCCATATCGTTGAAAGCCTGCGCAAGCACAGCAGACTCATGGCATATCCATTTACACACAAATCAAACTGAAAAAAGCATTAAAGAATGACTGTGGCTCATACGTCAGAGCATCACTAGCACGTCTGCTACCAGAAAAAGTCTTTTTTCTTTTTTGAAAGTCATTCGCAACAGACATTGCGCTAAAGCTACAGTTTCCTGTAGAAAACCATAAATACACAAACATTCCGTCAAATAAGGCTTTGATGTTACTGTTGTATGGTTATTTTATTTTACACATTTAGCGTAATACACTAAATTATGAAGCGACAGACTAACAATACTACTAATGTTTCCTACCACAAATCATTTCACCCATATGCAATTTCTACAGCCTTTTAAATCTGTATACAGCATGACACAATTTAACAAATCAATTAAGCCTCCAGCAAAACTCAGAGCTTGATCAAATGCAGCTCAAACTCCAGATCTGAGTGGATAAGGGTGTTAATGGTGACAGCAGAAGAGGAGGCAAAAGCTGAACAAGGAACAAAGCAAGGTGAAGTGCAAACACGGCTTGCTCTCACATCCTCCAGCCATCGCTTTAACATCATCGTTTAACCTTTTAACCTTTTAATCACTGCCTACAGAAAGCAACATTCTCCACCAACTTTTTATGTATGGGTTGTTGTTTTTTTTTAAACAACATAAAACTTTTTTTATTATTTATTTAAATCATAGTTGAGCAACAACTACTCTGCTGGACTAATACGCCGCTTAACTAACTTGTTCGCAGTAGCTACAGTACATACCTGAGCTGCACTGTATAGAATTAGCACTCAGATTTCTCAAAATACTGCACCCTTATTATTTATAATGCCGAGGGTTGTTCATGCATTTGGCAAACCATATCAAATGTTCCCCGACTAGGGTTAAACACCAAACACCAGAAGGGGGCAAAAATTTAATTTACCTGTCTTTGCATGATTTTTTGGCATTTCGCTGCTGCCACGTGATTGGCTGATTAGACAACTGCATGAATGGCAGGTGTTCCTAATAAAGTGGACAGTGATATGCATGTTTGTTTATATGTTTGTTTATATGTATTTTAATATGCATGTTCATACTTGAAACCTTTGTGCACTTTTACGCACTCTTGTGCCACTGGTTACAGAGCTTTACACGGGGACTTTTAAGTTGAAGTGTTGAAACACACCGGGAAATCAAGGTATCGTTCTGTTCAGCAGTTCACTGGCTACAGGATGCTTCACTCGCCTCCGAAGGCATCATTACATAGCTCGCTGTAAACACGTAGGAATGGGGAAGGAGCTTGCTGAAGCACAGACTTTCTCCGGTTCTGAAGCCTAGACACAGGACATGGAAGCTCCTATTGGTTCAAATCAGGTGTCATTCGATGGGTCTCAGCCAGGGGGTCATTTGGAGCTCTGTCGTTTAGGTGTGAACACTCGCGTGCTGCACAGGAGAACAATGAGGTCTTCTGAGATGATTTGGAACGACGCAGCATCATTTCCTGTGGACTTATTGATGTAAAACGTGTTTTGGACTAAATAGCTTTTACATAAAAATTGGACTGTTTGGAGCTTTGGCAGTGTAACAGGACTGTTCTGTCAGGATGTTATTCTTCACTGGACTGCTATGATGCTTCAAGGGTGAATTGCCTCCGTTTGGTGCTCCTTTGTTTGCATGCTGGTTGTCGGACAAAGACGCCGATTGTAGCTGCTGTTGTGATCGTATCTTTAAACGTTTTATAGAAATCAAATCAGAAGATTCTTAGCTTTCCAACGGCATACTGCGTGAATATATACGTACTATGTACAGCTGTGTAAATGGCAAAGTTCTCCTAATAACACTGATGAAAAAGACGTTAAAGTTCCTACGGCCCGCCAAGAGACCAACAGCACGCGTTCTAGCAGAGAGCGGTTTATCTGCGAGTTAAAAGCATACCAAGAAAATCATTTGAAATGTTAAAATGTACATGTGTGTTAATGATTAATTTGTTTATCATTTTAAAAAGTCTTAAACTTGTGACCTCGTATTGTTCCTAACATTCAGTGGATTGCATGTAGTTTTACTTCTAATTATTTTGAAGTTCTAGACAGTGGTAGCTCACCACTGGTCGCGAGTTCAAATCCTGCCGAGCTGCCACTGCTCGGCCCTGAGCGAGGGCCTTAAACCCTCAACTGCTCGCAAGTGTAAATGAGATGAATGTAAGTCGCTCTGGATAAGGGAGGGTGTCTGCCAAATGCCGTAAATGTAGACAGATAGAAACAAGAAATTCCACTTTCAGTTAAAATGAAACTTCATTCATCATCAAGGTCTTGCCCATGTGTTCTCAGACAGCTTTTATGAACTGAACAGTGGTAGATGAAAACTTTGGGTGCTATTGGAGGAAAAAAAATTACCGGCAATAAAATAAAACACATTCGCTAGAAATTAGCCATTACTGTACATACAGAGGACTCCACTCACCACAATCATTTCTGATGGTTCCAAACTGATGCACAGCCTGGTATTTCATCCAGATACTTGCCACAGCTGTAGAGAGAAAAGGAAAATAAGAGCAGCTACTGAGCAAAACATGTCTTATTGATCACGAGAGCTGCACAACATATATAATCATTATTAAAATATGCCTAATACTAATGTTGCTATATGCAAAGGGGAGCTCTTTCCAGAAAATGAAGGTGTAAATAAAACCTAAATCAACCTAGAACTGACAACTTGTGAAAATTTGAAGATGATGCTGGAGCTATGCTTAGCAGAACAGTCATAGGTGAACAGGGATTACAAGAGGAGGCTGAGCACACACCCCTGTGGGACACCAGTGTTGAGTGGGAGTGTGGAGGACTGTGGAGGCTGCCAATCCTGACCACCTGAGGTCTGCCCATCAGGAAGTCCAGAATCCAGTTACACATGTGACTGTTAATCCCAGATCCTTCAGCTTGACTATGAGTTTGGTAGGGATGTAATCAATAAACAGCATCAGCACATAGGCGTCTTCAAGCAGAGTGCATAGTCAATGCATTGTCATAGGATCTATTCGAGCAGTAAGCAAACTGGAATGGGTCCAAGGTCCATAGGGACAACATATTTTTATTGCACTCTCGCATTGAAATAAACAGACCGCTGCTTTCACCTCCATGTTGTGCTACGTTCCTGCTAATGTACAAATCTTTACATCAAATTAGACTGGTCCTTAAAGTGCATCATCTCGTAGAAGCAAAATATAAATAAAACTCTACCCAAAATATAGGATAAGTAAAAATAAAAATGCCATCAAGCAAATGAAAATATGCATCAAACATAACAATATGCAGCCGAATGAAAACAATTCAGGCGAATGCAGAAAAGTCGATATCAGAGTTTACAGGAGGAGAGACGCAGACAGATCACCCAACAGAGCGCTGCAGGGACGACGTCATTTCGTACCGGAACCCGGGAGTTATCATCACACCGGTTCCCTCCACAAAAACCCAACAGGATTTTCACACAGACTTTTGGATTATCGCAAAAAATAATCTCTGTGATCAACAAAAGTTTACAACACGAACACGTCCTGTCCATCAAGATCATTTTCACAAATGCACACAACGTTTATGAAGTCTGAAGCCTAAATACAATCTCCAGAAATAAACATCTAACCGTACGCAACAAACGAACTACACCACGGTCGCTCCACCTCAACGTCACCATCACCGAGCTTCCCACAACTTTTTAGATTTTATTCGGTGTTGCGTGTAACATCAGACCTCTAGACACGGCCGTGCGCAAACCCCATGATATTATAGGCCTACATAGTAAAGTTTATTTATTTAATTCTGATTGTTTAATCTAAATGTACTTGTAACTTGTTGCCTTTTCTTTGTTAAATTTGCAGATTACAGTGATGGAAGAAGTGAACCTGCTTTTTTCAAGAGGAGAAGTTGAAAAAAATGTAACTGTTTTTATAGTTACAATTTATCTTTTAATGATACAATATGTTCTTGCAAATTTTTATGTATGAAAAGGTTATCATGTTTTTTTATTAAATGATAATTATGGTTTTGAATGTCCTGTGATTCATGGCTTGTTATTTTATGTAAACAATGGATCAACAAAAACATGGATTGTGTGCTGATTATTTATTTATATAGACTGATTTGTTTTATTTATGATTAATCAAGCATGAATGTATGAATATTAAAAATAAATGTTGAAAATGTGGGTTAAGAGAACGTTATGGGAAGGTTCCGCAAAAACAAGGTTCTAGTTCCGTACAGAAATCTTCCCTGGCTAACCAAAAAACAAACCTTAAAAATGTGTGTTCTGGGAACCACAAACTAACATTCCCAGAACGTTCCAAAACCACAAATTGTTGGCTGGTTAATATTCACCCCCAGCCACTATCAGACTATCAGACTATCAGACAGCAACTTCGTCACACTGAAAATCTCGAATCAGTGTAAAATAGTATTTAATAAATAATGCATTAATGCACTATATAATAATGAGGAATGTATATCTTAGTGTTAAATAAACTATTCAATTATTAATTATATATCTATCTATCTATCTATCTATCACACACATGTTAAATGACCATTTTGGCTCTCCATACTCGCTGCTCCGTCTCGCGCACAGTTCCGTGTCTGACAGCGAGACCAAGGAACTCGGAGTCTGAGCGCGAGACCGCAGCAGCTGCGAACAGCGGAAGTGAAGACGGTGAGAACTGAAGCCGAGACACGAGAGAAGAAGAGAAGAGCTGCGTGCAAAAAGCAAAAAATGTGTAATAAAGGTATTGTCAAGAGTGGCTTTGAAAAACATGATGGATTTCTGTTCAACAGCCGGTCAGGTACCGGCGCTCTAATCCTGACTTTAGAAATAAATCCTTTTGATGCTCGGCGTTATATATTATATAAATATACATATACATACATATATACATATATACACACACACACACACACA